>NC_060281.1:42123503-42423503 GCF_021613505.1 Equus quagga
AATCTGACTCACAGAAATGAGTAGACTCTTTACCTTATATTTCCACCTACAAGTTTTCTATCGGTTCTGGAAGACTTCCTTGGGATACCAGGAAAAAAAGTCTTGGCATTTCAAAATCAACGATTTTTGCCCAGGCCTATCTAGATAATGAACAGCATTTATCACATCCCTCTGGAGCTTATCTATCCACTCTACTTTACAAGATCAGATCAGTCAGCAGCATTCAAGTGGGCAACGTTTCAATGAGTGTCTCCAGGGATATATATCAGGTTTTCTGAAATAGCATTTCTAAACCCTATGGAGAAGAATCAATGGGCTAAGCGTGTGTGAAAATAGGCAGTTTTAGAAGGAGACAACTTAACTTTCTGCCAGGATATACTCGAGAAAAATCAGCAAAGCACACTGTTACTGGTCTCATTGGCTATTCTTGAAATGATTACTGATACAGTGTCTATAGGATATGGTGTTGTTTCCTCTATGATACTTGCCTCAGACATTTCTCTCCATTATGTTAGTCTTCCCTTGGAGATCTATAAATATACTTTATTTTCCTTTTGTATTCTTCCATTCTAAAAGTGTTATTTTGTACACATGTTAACATCTCGCTTTACATATGGTGGGGCAGGATACTAAGATATCATTTAAAGAGTAATCTTGATTAATTGTAATCTAATTATTATCCTAATAATTATTTTAATAATTTAATTTTAAATAGAATGAGCAAGATATCAATATGCAAATCAATTTTGTGTGTTTATTTTAAAAAGCAGCATTCATAACATGTCCTGAGGTGAATATGGATTCTGTTCATTCGCCAAAACTTTAAAATATGTAGCTCTTTAATAGTATAATTATCAATATCCACAAATCAGGAGGCTTTAGTTGTCAAAGAGAGATTAAATTATTATTATTATTATTAATTATTTTTGTGTGCGTGAGGAAGATTGGCCCTGAGCTAACATCTGTTGCCAATCTTCCTCTATTTTATGTAGGATGCTACCACAGCATGGCCTGATGAGCCTTGGTGCTAGGATGTGAACCTGCAAACACCAGGCCATCGAAACAGAGCACTGAACTTAGCAACTACACTACTGGGCCAGCCCCTAAATTATTTTTGATGTCCCTACAGAAGCAGGAAAATGGACTAACTCAGTATTTCCCATGTGTGACAGGAAAAAAGTGCTTTGTGGTCATGTACATTTGTGAGACGTGGATTAAAATGAGATAGAAATTTATTTCATCTTTAGAACTTCTCAGAGCTTGAATTCCCTGGTTAATCTGAAACTTCTAACCCAAACCACACATTTCTTGAATATGCTGATTAAGTTTTCCAAGGCAGCTTTCCCCTTTAGTGGAATCCAGTTGACTCTAAATAGCTAAAATGACTTCTAAATGTTTCTAATATTTTGCTAGCAAATGATTGAGCATTCAGAAGATGTTGACATATCCTTACAAGAAGGGTCCTTGCTTAAGAGTCACTGTTGTTCTCATTTTAACATTCAGAGCTATGTAGATATGTCTTGGAAATAAGATTGATTGGCTAGACAGAGAGATTTTATATATGGGTCTAAGAAGCCTTAAAGAAGATAGAGTCAAGTTAATCAGAATTCATTCATTAATAAGAGGGTTGGAATCAGAGGGTAGTGATGATTTTGAGGTGATTGAGCCCAGAATCTCTCATTCATTTCTTCCAACCCAACTCACAAAAACTCTTGCTTGAGTTTTTCGGAATGCCGTCTTAGTCCATCCAGACTGTTATCACAAATACTAGAGACCAGGTCACTTTTAAACAACAAAAATAGATTTCTCACAGTTCTGAGGGCTAGAAGCCTGAGATCAGGGTGCCAGCATGGTTGGGTGGGGTCCATCTTCTGCTCGCAGACTTCTCATATCTTCACATGGCAGAAGGGACTAGAGAGCCTATGGATCTCTCTATGGAGCCTTTTTCATAAGGCATTAATCCACTCATAGGGGTTCCTCACTCACAACCTACTTCACCTCCCAAAAGCCTCACCTGCTAATACCCTCACCTTGGGCATTAGGTTTTCAGCGTATGAATTTTGAAAGGACACAAACATTCTAATGATGGCAAGGGATAAAGGAAAGCATTACAATATGAGTAAAATCTGAAGTAACTGCCCCATTGAAGTTTCTCTGTAACACTGAAGACTTAAATTTGCAGCCCTGTAACAAGGATGATTGAGGAGTGTTATCCACACTTGCGATTTTGGGTCCACAGATTGGACCATGGAGTGGCACAGCAGCCCAAGTGGTGATTCAAAGGGGCTTACACATGCCCTGGAGAAGTGGTAACTGTATGGTTTCAGGGTAAAATTTCAAAACACCAATTAAATTTCCTCAGATTTTCTTTGTAGTTGATTCTTTGACCCAGAGGCTAGTCACAAATAGAATCTAAAGTAAAATTATGTAGAGACTTGAGGTCCATGAATATAAGTGGCTTTATTGTTCTTTTCTCTCCCTCCTGCTCTTTAGATGTGGAGAACAGAAAGGAGGGAGATGAGGAATGGGCAACAATTTTTACCGATCTGCTTGTAGTCTGCTGGAGGAGGAGTCAGTGGTGGGAGAACGGGGTCCGGCAACTCTGGACTCAAGTCAGCAAGTGAGTGGCCAAGGAATTCTCATTGATTCATCCATTTATTCATTCATTCAACAAATATACTGGTAGCTACTCCTAACCCTGCATTATTCTAGGCACTGAGAAAAATATAACTATGTACAAAGGCCTTAATCTTATGGATTTTATGTGTTAGTATGAGGAGAAAAACAGTAAATAAATAAATAAATATATATGATGTCAATTGATGGTGAGTTTTAGAATGAAAAATGTATCAGGATAAGAGAATAGAAAACAAAGTAATTATTTATTTATTCACGATCATTAAGGGAAAGGTCTCAACTGCAGTAAGTCAGGACGCAAGCCATTTAGGTATCTGTAACACGAGTATAGAACCATTGAGGCTTGCTCTCTGGAGCCATAAGGAATTCTGTATGGTTGAACTAGTGCAAGCAAGGGAAAAGCACATGAGAGCTGAGGTTAGACAGATAACTGGGGCTAGATCATTTAGAGTCTTTCAAGCCATGGTGAAACTTTGGTTTTTACTCCAGATAAGCTAGGAAACCACTGAAGACTTTATGCAGAAAAATAGCATTTGCCTAATGTTTTCAGCAGTTCCAGGGTTTATATTTTTTCAACCAAAGACTAGCCAAGTTGAGCTAGAATTACTTTATCCAGAGTCAAAATTCTTGAGGAAGAATTCTGATTGGCATGCTCCTCACCATTACACGATGGTCACCAAAGCACCAGGTGATGGTCATCATCACCACGTGCCAAGCTCCGAAGGCAGGCGGGAAGCGAAGACTTCTTCCTGTACTTTTCTCTTTTCACTGGAGAAGAAAATCTTTCCCAAAGCACCTTCATTACATACACTCTCAAGTCACGTTGGTAAAAACTCGGCCATATGCCCACTTTAAACCCACAGCCGACAAAAGGGAACAGGGTTCACATGACGGACTTAGATCAAATATATTCATCCCTTGAAGCTGAGTCTACCTTTCTTGAACACAATGCCTCCCCCCGCCACCAATATTTGAACAAAATTTGGATTCATTTGTAAGGAAAACGTTTTGAGTAGGCATCCTGCAGTACCCAGTATTTATCTAAAGAGAGACCAGTATCTACCGAACAGATGAAGAAAAGAGAAAAATGATATAGAGCCCCAATATGTTCCATAGAAGGAGAAAGCTACAAACTAAAGTTGCCTATTACTTAAGCCTTTCTCTCCTTATTTTTTTCCCCACATCCTGATTCTGTGGCTTTGTACAGTCTTTCATGGTTATTAAGCCTCTCAAAAATCTGCTGTTCTCAAAGTTATTAATCTTTCCCAAGTCATTTGGTTTTCAGGACTTTCTAAATATGGAAGTGCAAAATTTTTGCTTATTTACTTAACTTCAGGCATTTTGTTATTGGGTCATCCCTTTGCTAATTCTAAATTGGTCTAAAAGATACTTCAAATGCAATGCGTTCTTCCTTTTTAGGAAGAAATTTAGAAAAATAAGAAAACCCATTCTAACAAGAGAGAAACAAGAACAACCTAGAAATCAATGCAAAGGGGATAGAGTTTCTCTTTAAATAACATGGATCATTATCTTCAGAGTTGGACCCCATTATAAATTTCTTGAGTTGTTATCCATGTGCTCAGATTCCCTTCATTCTTTAGGGAAGTCTTTTTCCTACTCTCACAGACCCCTAACATTATCTTGATTTCTTCTTTCTCCAAGCTTCCAAGTTTCAGTAAAGAATGCAATAAATAAAAATTACTATGTATAAATACAGAGTAGGGTTTAATTAGATATCTTTCTCATGGGTATTTTAGTTGAACAGTAAGTCTTATATCAAAAGAATGCTTATTTAAATTGTAGGATTCTAAGTGCCAGGAAGCCATTGAGGATGTGCTTGGACTATGTGGAGGTGTTACCACTCAAGGGGGGTCCTCTGCTCGCTGCAAGACATGTCAACAATCAGGAGGCAAGGTGGTAGGAGAGAAAACATTTCTTTATTACAGCTTGCTAGCAAGAGGGAAGATGGCTGACTCATATCCCAAAGAACCATCTCCCAGAACAAAAACTACAGGCCAGTTATATACAGGGCTGGTCTCCAGGTGTGGGAGGTGGCTGGTCTCTGGGTGGGGCAGACATCTGGTCCTAGTTCCTGATAGTCCTTGTTTTAGTGGATATGCATCAGAGAATGGAGCAATGCCCTATACCCTGATCTTTCAGCTGTCATTGATAATGGCTACCAGTATAGGCTCTCTGCCCTGGAGTCATCACATTCTCAAAGAACTCAAAAGAACAAAGTTATCATCTTAAAGCAGCCAGGAGGGGCCACAAAATCTGCAGAGCGTGTCTGGGCTAGTTAATCAGAGGTCATTTAAAGCTACAATATGGCTTCTTTTCTACAGTATGGCTTCCGTTATGTCAACCTTGAGCTGAGCTGGCATCAGAGGGAGCTGAAACTATTAACCTCACACCATGTAATTTTTTATTTGCTTGTGAGGCTGGTCTGATTGTCCCTTTTGTATTGGGTTTGATTCACTGAGTCTCTTTCTGGGAAACTAAAAGACAAACATATTTTCATCTTTAAAAACATATATGAGATAATTACATCAATTAACAACACTAAATTATAAAATGGAAAAAATATTGGACTGAAAAATTGGGAGAACAGGGTTCTAGGGCAAACTCTTTCCGTGGTAAACTCTAAGACTTTGAGCTAATCTCAGCATCTTTGAATGGATTTCCTCATTCTTCAGTTGAAGGAGCTAGACTAAATAATCTCAAATGCCTTTCCAATCCTTCTGATTTTTAAACTGATGCTAGTTCAGAAACCAGTACTCTCATAAGGACAAACAAAGGGAAGAAACGAGATCAAAATGTACGAATCACTCTAAGTTTTTGAGAAATTTGCAAGCTGATTGAGGAGACACAATTAGAGAACAATGAAAAACCATGTGTAATCAAAAGTAAATTGTATGGTGCCAGCAAAAACTGCTATAATAACACATTGTCAAAGAGAGTCAGTGTAGTAGAAACAGGGGAGACATGGAAAAGACTGGAGGAAAAAGGACAATGAAGGATGAACAGAAGGTGTGCAGCCATGGCAGAGGAAAATGGGTATTCCAACGTCTGCAAATGAGTAGCACATTTAAGGATGAGCACAAGTTGGGTCAGAGGTCAGAAAAGGGATAATCACAGGGTCTGATATCAGGGTGTGGAGGAGATAAATTAGAATGAATTTGGAAGAACCTGTTATGAATTTCTTGAGAAATAGGGGGACCATAAATTTTATCACGCTAACTGGGATATTCAAGAGTAAAAAGAGGCACCGTTAATAATTACTCTAGAGCAACAGGCATAACTGGGACTATCCCAGTGAAACTGGGGCATATGCTCACCTGCTTACAAGGAGTGCTTCTTTTCCTTGTAAACATGGAAACTAATGAATCATAGGTTAAAATTGCAAAGGCTTTGTTTAGGTAATGAAAGTGGAGCCTGCTTGGATATGGTCTGCTCTAAATTTCAGTTCGCGCTTAGTCAGCTCCCTACGGACACAAACATAAGAGATGGCATTTGTTATGTAGCAGATATTTCCTGTGTGGGATTGCTAATTATACCTAAGGGAACAGAAGACCTCCCTGAGAGTAGCAACATGATGTGGTGAGAGTGATAAACTATTGAGCTAGACCTACACACGGAGAAGAAAGATGGAAGAAATCAAGGACTGTAAACAATTCGAAAAATCATCTTAGAATATACACTGACATTTCCAGATGGATCTTTTAGCTCCAGTTTCCTTGACATTTATGTGCACAGTTACTTCCTCGGAAATCTCTACATTTTGCTCATGGTGGAAGATGTACAGCAGTTCCCCAAACGCTGATGCTTACACTGAGCACCGCTCTGTGCTAGCTCATTCTACAGCCCTATGGCAGCTGACATTCTTCTCTGCTCACAACACTGCTCTGAAAGTTGGCCATGCAATAATTTTTCAGCACCTGAATGTGCAAGGTGGGCATTGAAGATATGATAGTGAGTTGGATGATTATGGTTCCTGCTCTCATAGAGCTTTTCTTCTGGCAAGGAAGAAACATGATTGTAAGTATGATCCCATGAAGGAGAAGTTCCAAATTCTACGGCAGCATGTAATTAGGTGACCTGCCTTAGCCAAGACTCCAGGTAAAGTAGCTTATGTACTAATGGTTATACTAATACAACAACAAAAATAATTCCCATTTATTGAGAGACTATAATACATGAAGCACTGTTCAAGGGCCTATACACGTTGCTGGAATCCTTACAAAACTCTGTAGTACGGGTAGTATTATCACCATCTTACAATGAAAAGTCTGTGGCTCTGAAATGTACTGTGAATTCCACATCACCAATGACTGGTAAGTGTGGAGGTGGAATTAAAATTTTGTGTTGACCTGGATGGAAAGCCCTCATGTTTTCCGTTGTGCCATATTTATTTTTTCTGAACCTCGGTCTCTTCATGTGTGACATGAGGGTGTGAAGAACTATCTCAAGGGCTTGCAGTGAGGAATGCATGTGACAAGGTATTTTAAACCTGGTACAGGGCCTTGCACATTGTTAGGTTCAATCTCCTAAACCTCTTTGATGTCTAAATCTCAGAAGCAAAGTATTCTGTGGGTATTTCCCATCACACCTTTTGTGACTTTTCCAGCTTTCAAATTGTAACCCTGATCAGGTTTCTACAAATTACCTCTTCTCATCGCCATGCATGGTTCTTGTCCTAGCTCCTACTAATAATAGGAATAATAGAACCATGGATGACTTTAAACTTACTATGTTCTATATATTGTACAAATCTTGTCTAGTTTAATCTAAGCAATCTATTTGACAAGCACTTTCGTTATCCATATTTAGAGGTGAGAACATGAAGACAGAGAGTTTAATGAGTTGCCCATGATCCGCTGACAGGTAAATGTCAGAGCTGGATTAGAATCCAGGCCAGTAAATCTGCAGACCCCATATTCTTCCTAAATGTGTTCATCACTTATTTCTGTGGTCATTAGACTGAGACAATTCAAGGATCTCACAAGATCCCATGAGTTTAAAATTTATTTACACAGACAAATGATCCTCAAAGTGAGACAATGGAGATCGATTGGGTGATAGAAGGATGGAAGAAAAACATTCTCTCCCCTAGACATGTGCTTACCTAAAGAAGCCCTGATCCACAGTCGCAGAAGCCATTTTAAATGGAAACAAGAACATTGGGGAGTTTAAAGTTGCAAGGGGAAGTGAATAATGAGAAGAGAATCTCAGAGCAGAGGCAAAGATTCCTGCCAGAAAAACATAAAAAGCATTTTTCATGTGTGAAAATGGTAATACAAAGGAATCTAAAGGGGATCATAGAAGTGGAAAAAGTACGGTGATTTGATACGGGCTGGAGGACTGTAGACAGGCAATGATGGTCAATGGACATCAAGTTCCAAAGCCATGAAATCAGACCAGGGACTGAGTGTACAGGAAAGTAAAATATGTTTGTTTCTTTGCTTTTGGAGTAATTGTTTGAAAAGAATATCAGAAGTATATCATGTTGTGAATGCCACACTCTGAAAATTCTATGGTGGTAGGGGATGTACTCCGATCTGACCTAAGAAAGTATCTGGAGAAATCAGAGGAAAAGAAGAAGATACTTTAGCCTCAGTTGCTGAGGAATTAAGAAGGAAGGACAAAGAGAAGAACAAATGTATTTGTAAATTTTTACTAACGATAATCTGTTCTGTATTGAGTCAACTGAAATAATGTGTAACTACATAAGTTTCTCTAGAGTTTGTCATAGTTTAATAAAGTCATCATGTCTCCTCCACGGCTTCAGCCTTGCTGTGCACCCACTTGAGGCAGTGCCTGTAGCCCCTAGGTTCCAGAAACCTCTCAGTAATTTTCTCTCCCCTTCATCTTTCCAGCCTTATGTGGTGGTAGCTTCCTGCTATGGCTAATCTACAGTTATCTCGCTGCTCCTTGTTCTATTCTTAGCGACTCTTATGATCTGTGTAATTGATTACCTGCATTCGATTCCCTCTGTTGCAACAGCACTGTCCTTAAAATGCTCCTTTGTTACGAGGGGCCGTTGGGTGGATGTGTTAGTTTTCTAGGGCTGCTGTAACAAATTGCCACAAGCTGGGTGGTTTAAAACAACCAGTGTTTATTCTCTGACAGTTCAAGGCATCACAAGTTGGAAACCAAAGAGTCAGCAGGGTTGGTTCCTTCTGCAGGCTCTGAGGGAGCCTCGGTCTCAATTCTGCCTCTCCTTTCTCTTATAAGAATGGTTTTCATTGGATTAAGGGTCTACCATAAGCCCAGGATGATCTTATCTCATGATCTTTAACTTAATTACATCAGCAAAGACCCTATTTCCCAATAAGGGCACATTCACAGGTATTGGGAGATAGGACGTGGACCTATTTTCTGGGGCCACTATTCAACCGACTACAGGTTTTCCTGTTCAGATTGTAAGAGACACAGAATAATTCCTGCTCTCACCTTCTAAAGTGGCATTGTCCAATAGAACTTTCTATGTTGAAGGAAATCTTTTCTGTCTACACTGTCCAATTAAGGTGCCATTAGCCTTGTGTGACTATTGGGTAGTTGAAATATGGCTAGTGCCGCTGAGGAACTGAATTTTTAAATTCATTTCATCTTAATTTAAATTTAAATTGTTAGATGTGTCTGAAAGCTACTGCATTGGGCAGAGCAGTTCTATAGGGAAAAATTGACAGATACCAATCACATTAATTCAGTTATCAAAATAACATTTGTGAACACAAAAAGAAAAGGAGGAAATGTTAGACAACATCAAAACAAGTGAGGTTGCAGAAGCAACTTCTAGAGGACCCAATTTTCATGCTGGAGAGTTTGAACTGTGCCCATAGGTATGGAACAGGGGAAGAAAAGGTTCACATTTATTTTGATTTTTCCAGCTTTGTTGAGGCGTAATTGACAAATAAAAATGGTCTATGTTTCAGTGGTACAGCATGTTGATTTAATCTACGTATACGTTGTGAAATGATTACCACAACCCAGATAATTAACACATCCATCTCTTCACATAGTTACTATTTTTGTGTGTGTGGTGAAAACGCTTAAGATCTACTCTCTCAGCAAATTTCAAACATACAATACACTATTATTAACTATAGTCAACATGCTGTACGGTGGATCTCCAGAACTTTGTCATCTTGTATAACCAAACCTTTGTACCTTTTGACCAACATCTCTCCATTACTCCTACTCCCAGACCTGGCAACCACCATTTTACTTTCTGTTTTTATGAGTATGACTTTGAATTCCACACATAAGTGAGTTCATATTTATTTTTAAAAGGTAGCCTTGTCAGGAAGCAGAAATGGAAGATGAGTTGGAGTAGGGAGATCCCAGAAGAATTTCTTGTTCTAGTTCTCTGCTAAGAATCTATACAGTATGTGCCAGGCACTACAATTATCCAGACTTGAGAGATGAAGAAACTGTGCTGAGTTTATATAAGAGAATCACGTGCATGTTTTGATTTTATATATGCAAGCTAGTTAGTAAAGACAGTGCATTCTGTAGAGCATTAAAACCTTTGTAAAAAGCCTCTTTGTTAATTCCCTAGGCCGTCTAAGGTATTACACACAATATGTAAAAAAGGAACAGAATGATCCCCTGTGGTAGCTCACCTTCTACCCAGAATCACTTTGAGAGACGCCAAAGCTGTCCATCTTTCTGTTGTAAGGCCCTTTGGATTTGGTGACAGCAGCAATTTCTCTTGTAATTCTTGGCGAACGCATTAGCATTCACGGCAATTTCTGCCATTAGAGAGACTCTCCCGTGCACCATGACGGTTTCTCCTCTGTAATTGTAGGGATCCTCATTAATCTCAAAGAATATTATGACATTGCGAGCTTACAGGAGAGACAATTCATGACGGACACAATAAAGGCTTAAATTATGCTGCTTTTGATGATGAAAGATGCAGCACTGCATTTTTTTTAACTTGGGCAAAATTAGGATTTAGCAGCTGTAAGAAAATTTCTTGTATAATGAAAGTGGATGGCGTTCAGACACAACCAATTTCAGGCCTGCCTTGAGGAAACCTTTTATTTCAGGAAGAGATTAAAATTTCAAAGCTGTTTTCTGGTGGCATTTTTATTGATAAACCTGCATTTAAAGCAGAGCTTTAAAAAATGCATGAGATGCACATAGCCAGAACACACCACGTTAGAAGCTGCTGCCTGGAGTCTGAAAGCTCACAGAATTTTACAGACGGCACTGGACAGTCTCCAAGACGTGTTTGACATATGTTAAATTTTTTACACTCAGCTCTGCTTGATGAGACAGAGCTGACTTTGGGGGATAGGATTTTCTTTGTTATTAAGTAGGTAAAAACTGTTTACTTTGTTTCTTTTACTATGAAAAAGAAAGGTTTGGTTTTAAATTTAGATGAAAGAGATAACAAAAGGACTTCTTTTTCGTATTTTTCCTCTGTATATAAGCTATCATCATATAGTTTTTTATAGGTGACTTGCTATGTATACAACCTTAAAAATTTAGACTTCCTTTATCTCTATCAGTGAGGACACTGAAGCCAAGAAAGGTAGTGACTTTCAAGATCACTGATTCTTGGTGACAATCTAGGGGAAAGATAAGTCTTGTTTTGCCCTTTTCTCATCCAATAGTCTTTTTTTGCAACATGATCTTGAAATAAATAAACCAATATTTATTGAATACCTACTGGGTGCCTATCATTGTGCTAGACATCAGAAATGACTTTGACACCAGGAAGTCTGCAGTCCTTTTTGGAAAACTAAGCTAGCACACATGCAATTATGCTCGACATCACAAATAGTCAGGGAAATGCAAATCAAAACCATATATCACTGCACATTTGTTAGAATGGCTATCATCAAGAAGACAAGAGTTGGCAAGGATGTGGAGAAAGGGGAACCCTCATGCACTGTTGATGGGAATGTAAATTGGTGTAGCCACTATGAAAAACAGTATGAAGATTCTTCAAAAAATTAAAAATAGAACTACCATATGATCCAGCAATCCCTTTCCTGGGTATTTATCCAAAAGAAATAAAGAAGGAATATTGAAAAGATATCTGCACTTCCATGTTTACTGCAGTAATATTCACAATAGCCAACATATGGAAACAACCTAAATGTCCATCAATGGGTGAATAAATAAAGAAGACATGATATAAACATACAATGAATATTATTCAGCCATGAGAGTCAGTAATTATTCAGTTACTGTTTGCAACAATATGGGTTGAACTTGAGGACATTATGCAAAGTGAGATGAGTCAGGCAGAGAAACACAAGTACCGTATGATCTCTTATCTGTGGAATCTAAAAGAGCTGAACTCATAGACAGAGAGAGTAGAATGGTGGTTACCAGGGCTGGAGGAGTTGGGGATCTGGGACATGTTTAAGGGTACAAACTTGCAACTAGTAGGTAAACAAATTCTGGAGATCTAATACACAGCATAGTGATCATGGTCAAAAATTCTCTAGCTTAAACTTCAAAGTTGCTAAGAGTGGAGATCTTAATTGTTCTCCTCACAAAAAAGAAATGATAATTATGTGACATGATGCTGGTGTTAGCTAAGTCTACAGTAGTAACCATATTGCAATATATAAATCTATCAAATCAACACCTTGTACACTTTAACCTGACACATGCTATATGTCAATTATATCTGAATTTTAAAAAATGGTAGGCCGGCAAGTGAAACAAAAGACAAAATAAATGGATGTGACTACTTCAGACTAAAGGGCTTCTGCATGGTAAAGGAAACCATGAACAAAATGAAAAGAGAGCCTATCAACTGGGAGAAAATGTTTGCATATCATATATCCAACAACGGTTTAATTTCCAAAATATAAAGAACTCATACAATTCAATAACAAAAAAGCAAGCAACCTGATCAAAAAATGGGCAGAGGATATAAACAGACATTTTTCCAAAGAAGATTTACTGATGGCTAACAGGCACATGAAAAGATGTTAAACATCACTAATTATTAGGGAAATGCAAATCAAAACTACAATGAGGTATCATCTATCTATACATATACATATATATAGACACACATACACACACACACACACACACACACACACATATATATATACACGATGGAATACTACTCAGCCATAAAAAAGACAAAATTGTGCCATTTGTGAAAACATGGATGGACCTTGAGGGTATTATGTTAAGTGAAATAAGCCAGACAGAGAAAGACAATTACCATATGACTTCACTCATATGTGGAAAATAAACAAACACATAGATAAGAAGAACAATTAGTGATTACCGGAGGGGAAGGGGGTGGTGGAGAGGGTGAAAGGGTAAAGGGGCACATATGTATGGTGACGGATAGAAACTAGACTATTGGAGGTGAGCACAATGCAGTCTATACAGAAACTCATATATAATAGAGTACACCTGAAATTACACAATGTTATAAACCAATATGACCTCAATAAAACAACCTCAATAAAAAAGCGGTGGTAACCACAGCAATGCTTTACATATACAATCTCACTTAATCATGACAGTTCTGGGCTACATTTTACAGATGAGGAAACAAGCACAAACACATTAAACAACTTGATGAAGCTCACAAAGATCATAAGTATAATGCTGGGATTCAAATCTAGGCCACTTGACTACAGAGCCCAACCATATAACCTGAACTGTCTTCTGACAGCTGACGTAATGTGGGATCAGAGAGGGGAAGGCATCAATCTAAGCTGGAACTGGCAAAATGGCATAAGTGCATAGAAGCTAAGCAGAGCCTTGAAGGTAGAAAGGATTTAGATAGGCAGCAGAGAGGAGGGGTAGATTTCATGTTGTGAGAATGGAACGATGCTATCTGAGCAACACGATATGACAGCAGAAAAAGAGTGTAGAGGCTGATTTTATATAACAGACTCTGAGCTAGGCAAATAAGCTAAGTCACAATATCCCAACAATATAAACAATGCATCGATAACTGGAAACAATGCCCTGTCAGGCACACTCATGCATTTCTGCTTACGGTTGTGCAATTTATCAAACTTCTCCTATTACTTATCAACTGGAGTGGAATTTGTTTCAAATTAAGGACATGTAGGCATTCCAGTGGTTGTTGGTCAACTTTATTTCTCTCCCTGACAGAACATATGGAAATGAGGAGCTATGACTCTTATCTGTGTGGCTGATATGACCTCACCATATGGACACACTCAGAACAAAGTCTTGAGGAAGCTGGTTGAATTTCACCTATTCTCAATGCTGTCAGAGGAGGACTCTAATTGACAGGGCTTCTCTAAGAATAGGTGCCCTTTTGCCATTCCAGAAACATTTCATTCTCTAGAGAGAAGGTCAAAAATATTCTCCCTCACGAGTGAATAGGTTTTTGTGTTGACAGCTCCTCATGTCAGTGGGAACCTATTAAATTAGTTTCCATCAAACTCTGCATATTTCAAAACATAACTCAAGGTGTAGATTTTACGTACACTCCAGAAAAGCATGCTTGGAGAAAAACTAATATCCTAACCAATGCTGTGTCCTTGTTCTCCAGTCCTCCCTTGTAACAGGCACTTCTTTTCCCAAGCGATCAGTTTCACTGAAACTCTGTATTGTCTGCTGCTTGTCATGCACCACGCAACTTTATTACTGTTCCAAAGAAGGAGTACATGAGAGTTTTCTTTCAATTTTGAGTTCACTTTTTACCCTATATTCTTCATGTAGAACCTCAAACAATTTTTTTAAATAGTGCCTTAATGTTTTGTGACAATGATCCATGATCCCTGTAATAAACAATAAATAACAACACCAAGAAAGCAATACATTATCTCAAATTTGTAGAAGTGACCACTCTTAACACAATTCTCTAGAGAGAATTTTGCTACCTAAGTAGATGGGTGGATAGAGAAATAGGAATAAGTTTGTAAAAACAAATGATACTACACATACTTTTAAAACATAAAAGGTGCTGTGTATCAGTTTACCTCCTTTTAACAGAAGAAAAATGTTATAATAAAACAGCTGGAGGGGCTGGCCCCGTGGCCGAGTGGTTAAGTTCGTGCACTCTACAGCAGGCGGCCCAGTGTTTCGTTAGTTCGAATCCTGGGCGCGGACATGGCACTGCTCATCAGAACACGCTGAGGCAGCGTCCCACATGCCACAACTAGAAGAACCCACAACGAAGAATACACAACTATGTACCGGGGGGCTTTGGGGAGAAAAAAGAAAAAATAAAATCTTTAAAAAAAAAAAAAACAGCTGGAATCTCCCAACTCCAATCATTTTTTCCTTTTCTTTTTGTTGCAAGAGACATTATTTCTATGAAGTCTAAAGGTAAAAGATCATGAAAAACATTAAGAAATTGAAGTCCTGTTATTTTTAAGTGACATTATTCAGTTTTACTTAGTAAAAATGAAAGGAAATTAAAGGATGGGACATCAGCAGTCTTACACTTAGTATTTTTAAATTACTTTTCTATTTGTGTTTATAAAATTTGCATTCTATTCTATTGTCATAATTCCTATACTTGTTTCGTGCTGATTATGTAGTTAAAAGGATTAATGTTTTCCATCAGCCTCTCAATCCTGTGTTCTTTATATTTTATTTGGCTATCAGTTGGATGATTTTCATCATCTCCCCCTTCCCAACTGTCTTCAAAGGGCTTACATATACTACAGTCCCTGAGATTTTTCTTATTTGAGTAAGTTTCTCTGTTATCTTTCCACACTCAGAGTGATGAGTATTCTTGGATGAATTTCTTGGTAGACACCAAACCACTGTCTTCCAATATTAAGTGTTGCTGTATATTTTCTCACAGCTTAGTCTCTCGCTAAAATTTACCACAATATTAATTATATCAGCTAAACTATAATTTTATATATATATACTTTTTTTTTGGTGAGGAAGATTGGCCCTGAGCTAACATCTGTGCCAATCTTCTTCTATTTTGTATGTAGGACACCACAACAGCACGGCTTGATAAGTGATGTGTAGTTCCACGCTGGGGATCCAAACCTGTGAACCCCCGGCAGCTGAAGTGGAGCACATGAACTTAACCACTACACCACCAGGCTGGCCCCTATAATTTTATATTTTTAGTGAAACTATCTTTCCTGGAAACATCAATTATCCTTTTATTTGGATTAGTTACTCTCCAGGACTGCTGCATAGTAACATCTTGAGACCTCTTTTGCTGTCATCATTCTCTGTACTCTGTCTTGATGTCCCTAATTAGTGGCTCTCACATCATCCTCTTTATTGGTCTATTACTGTCTATTGGCCAGGCCCATTCTGCAGTAGTCTTGTCTGGCCAAAAGACTCTACAATAAGCAGAGAGCATCCGGAAGCCTATCTTTTGGGTCACACTGCTCCAATTTCAAGTGATTGTCCTCGGCACACAGCGCGAAGTGGTCCTCCTAGTTCTCCCGTAGTTGCTGTCCTCGATATTCTCTTTTTTCTCTTGTGTGGATCTCTCTCTTTTTGTTGCTGTTGTTCCATTTTACACCGGTTCTTGGTTTACTCCCTCATTTTGGTAGAGTTTTCTTGCTTCCAGTGGTGCTGATAAAATTCAGTCATTCTGATTCCTGATTCCTGACTTCATTTTTAAAACTTTATTAAATCTATTGCCTTTATTCGTGGAATCCCGAAGTTTCTCAATGATGTGCTATTGGTGAGAAAATTTCTTGAATGATGTTGCCTCTTCATTTTTTTTCCTGTTTCTCTCTCTTAGGGAACTTTTACCCTTCAGATATTAGAACTTCTGGACCAGTTCTCCAGTTTTCTTAACGTTTACCTTCTGTTTTCTTTTTGCCCTATTTTGGGAAGGGATCTTCAACCCTACTCTTCAACCCTTCTGTAATTGAAGGATATTTTTTTCTTTCTGAGGAAGATTTGCCCTGAGCTAACATCTGTGCCAATCTTCCTCTATTTTGTATGTGGGTCATCACCACAGCATGGACACTGATGAGTGGTGTAGGTCCATGCCCAGGAACCAAACACGGGCCACCAATGTGGAACATGCTGAACTTATCCACTTGGCAACTGGGCCAGCCCCAATTGAAGGGTATTTTTAAAATAACTACTGACATATTTACATTTCTAAGGCTTTTTCTTTACTGCTTAATATTCCTGGTTTATTTTATTCTGTTCTTGTTTCATGAATGAAATTGTTCTTGCCTCTCAAAGGATATAAATAGTGGATTTTTTTAAAAAAATTTTCTCTCTGTATTTTGTCTTCTTTCTGCAAATTATTTTTTCTTCTATTTTCTTGTTTGAGTCTCCATGTTACATGTGAGAAGCTTTCTTCGGAAGTCTTGAAATTCTCACTTTTGAGGTTCATGGTTAAGATGTGTATCTGTGTAGGGATTTGTTAAAAGGCTAATTAGAAGTTCTTTTTGTGTACATAGTAGGGCTTCTCAAACTTGAGCTTTACTATATGGTAATCAGTCAGGCTATTCTTTGATGAACCTAAGGTCAGAATCTTTAGATGTTTGCTATAGAGTTAATGGGCTTCCTTAAAGAGGTCTCTTCCAGTTTCTTGCCTAGAAGTGTCTGGTGCGAGGATAGTGGGACACAGGTGGAGCCCTCTAAATTCCTGAACCTTTTGAGGATGTTAGAGTATGAACTAGACTTTTCAATATACTTGGATGTTTAGTACACATCAGTATGTTTTCTAGTTTCTAATAGTCATTGCTATTTCCACTTCTTGTGTGCCCACCTTTCTTAGGTGTTTATGTCAAAAGAATATCTTTACTATTGTTGTAGTGGGTTTTTAGAATGGAGTGAACTTAGTATATATTCAATCCAACATCTTACCCTTAAAGTCTATTGTTTTCTTTTAATTTTACTAATTGTTCCCTTTTCTCAAAACTTACCGAAATTATCTCAAGTCTTTTCTTAATTCTAAGTTGATTTTCCATTGCGTCTGTTTTATTCCATGTTCTTTGCAATTTATTTGACAATACTGATATTAGTCAGCATGTAAGTCCTAATGCAGAAGACAGTATTTTTACTCACATTTCACAAATGGGAAATGAAGTTTCCCAGAGGTTATGTAATTTTCCCAGGGTCACACATTATTAAGGGAAAGAATTAAGATTCAAATTCAGGAAGTGTTATTCCACAGCGTCTGCTAATAACCACTGTAATATTCTAGCTTTGTGATGTTGTTCTACTTCCCTAGTTATAAACTTAAAAATTCCCATTCTATAACTTTTTATTATAACTTATTATTGAAATGTACTTCTGATGAATTTTCATTCTTACTAAGTTCTTCAGTAGTATAAAGCTCTGCTAGGACTTTGTCTTCTGTTTCTTGCATTAATTTGCTATCGAAGCATATCAATTCTTTCATCTTTATAGGATGCTATGCTACTTTAATCATGATTATGTTATTATTGCTACTTCAAAATAATATCCTTTTACAACGAATATAACTTCTTTTTTCCAGTATACCCATGTTTAATATGAGCTGAGTTAATTGCTCTGATATTGTGTGAGCAACACTTATAAATTTCAATTTATCTTTAGCTAGAATATTCTATCTTCCTCTTTGAAATATAGTTTAAGAGATGGGTAATACTTTTTCTTGAGTTGCCTTTAATCTATTTGAGGATCTCTTGATGGGAGACGTGAAAGATTTTCTCTATTCTTAGAGACTTTTTAAGTGAACTGTGTCACTGCCCAATATAGCTATAAAGTCCTTTGTTCTTCAACTTGGTCCTGTAGCCAGCACCATACCCTACAAGCTCCCTAAGGCCCTTGATTGTGCTAAAGTCCTGGAGTGGTTTAAAGGACTTCTAAGATAAGCAGTTTTACTATAACCTTACTGAAAGTTATTGCAGTCACACTAACTCAGACAACCTCTTTCATTTGCAGGATATTTATGAATTCTGAGGATGTTATCCACTTAGATTCTTTCTCTGCACTTCTTCCGGAGATAGAGGTGGGATGGGGGCAAAATTGAGAGAACAAAAGTTTAACCACAAACACATCTTCTCTTTCTAGCCATAGATATCACCATTGTAGTTTATGGCCTGAGATTATAAGCTATTTTCTCATTAGGTAAGCTAGTAAACTCCTAGAAGTTTTCTTTTCCTTTTTTTTAAAGTATTTTGAATTGTTCAATTATTTATTGGAGGAGAGATATTCTATAATCCAGTTTCTTTCCACTGCTTTATTTTGATCATGTTGGTACTCACCTGGAAAATCTATCAAATAGAGATCAGAGAGTCAATCTGAGAAAAAGTAGAGACTAGAGGTGAGCTCTGTATAAATGGGTAGGCTAAATTTTCATCCCTGCTCAGGAAGGAAGTTTAGACGTTATTTTGCTAAAGCTATTGTTTTATTCATAAAGAGACTGACGTCCAGAGAGATAAATTAATCTCTTGAGATTTCATTTCTGTCAGATCTAAACTCAAGTATCATAGTTCCCGTTTCACAAATGTTTCCACTTTACCATGCTTCCGTCTACACTGCATACAAAAATAGCCATTTTAGGAAGCATTTTGTATAGACTTAAATGCAGTATACTTTATAAATAGAATTTGAGTGCTTTTCCATGTATAGTTTCTTTCCGAGTAAAGTAGACAAAATCTAAAAATAAATCAATGCAATTCTCTCTATTTTTTCCAGCTTTATTGAGGTCTAATTGACAAAAATGTTGGAAGACATTTGAAGTGTACAGTGTGATGATGATTTGATATACACATACATTGTGAAAGGATTCCAATCGAGTTAGTGAACACATCCATCACCTCACATATTTACTTCTTTTTTTCTTTTTGGATAAGAACATTTAAATTCTACCCTGTTAGCAAATTCCAATTATACAATACAGTGTTGTCAACTATAGTCACCGTCTTATACATTAAATCCTTAGATCTTATTCATCTTATAACAGAAAATTTGTACTATTTTTTTTAGATTCCAGAAATATAACGTGGCATTTGTCTTTCACTTAGAATAATGACCTCCAGGTTTATCTATATGGTTGCAAATAGGACTTCCTTCTTTTCTAAGGCTGAGTAATATTCCATTGTGTCATAGACACACACACAATGGAATATTACAATATATAATATATAATATTATCTTTGTATATATTAGAATACCCATTCTGACAAATATGAGGTGATATTTCATTGCGGTTTTGATTTGCATTTTCCTGATGATTAGAGATGTTGAGCACCTTTTCATGTACCTTTTGACCATTTGTATATCTTCTTTGGAAAAATGCCATTTTAGGTCCACTGCCAGTTTTTTAATTACATTCTTTGTTTTCATGTTATTGAATTGTGCAAGTTTCTTTTTTTAGTTATTAATCCCTTATCATACACACGTTAACTTCTCATAATTAATTTCTAGTTTTATACCATTGTGGTTGGAAAATACACCTAATATGATTTAATCTCCTTACGTTTATTAAAACATTTTTCCTGGCCTCACATATGATCTATCCCAGGAAATATTCCATACGCACTTGAGAAGAATATGTATTCTGCTGCTGGTAGATGGAATGGTTTGTCTATGTCTGTTAGGTCCATTTGGTCTATAGTGTTATTCAAATCCACTGTTTCCTTATTGGTTTTCTGTCTGGATGATCTATCCATTGTTGAAAGTAGGACATTGAGGTTCCTTGCTATTATTATATTGTTGACTATTTTTTCCTTCAGATTTGTTAATATTTGTTTTATGTATTTAGGTGCTCCTATGGTGGGTGCATAAATGTTTACAATTATTTTATTTTATTATGATTTAACACCTTTATCATTACTGAGTGACCTCCCTTGTCTCATTACAATCTTTGACTTAAAGTCTATTTTTCCTGATATAAATATAGCTACCCTTGCTTTCTTTTAATTTCCTTTTGCATGGGATATCTTTTTATATCAATTCATTTTCAGTCTATATGCGTCCTTAAAGCTGAGCTGATTCTCTTGTAAGCAACATATAGTTAGGTCTTTTGTTTAAATCCACTCAGCCTCGCTATATCTTTTGATTGGAGAATTTAGTCTATTTACATTTAAAGTTATTATTGGTAGGTTTTGACTTACTTTTGCCATTTTCTTAATGTTTTTTGGTTGTTTTGTAATTCCTTTGTTCCTTTCTTCTTCTCTGATCTCTTTCTTTGCGATTTGATGATTTTTTGTAGTGTTATTCTTTAATTCCTTTCTCTTTATATTTTGTGTATCCACTTTAGGCTTTTGTTTTGAGGTTACCATAAGGCTTATGTAAAACATCATATTTATAACAGTCTATTTTAAGCTGATAATAACGTCACTTTGAACACATACAAAAATTTGCCCATCCCCAAATTATGTGTCTTTGATGTCACAATTTGCATCTTTTTACATTGTGTATCCATTAACAAAATATTGTAGCTACAATTATTTTTAATACTTTTGTCTTTTCACCTTTATACTAGAGTTGTAAGTGATTTGCCCATATTCATTACAGCATTAAAGTATTCTGAATTTAATTATGCATTTACCTGTACCTATGAATTTTATTCTTTCATATGTTTTCCTGTTACTTATTAGCATCCTTTCAACTCAGCTTGAAGAAATCTCTTTAACGTTTCCTGTAAGGCTGCTCGACTGGTGATGAACTCCCTCAGCTTTGTTTGTCTGGAAAACTCTTTACCTCTCCTTCAATTCTGAAGGACAATTTTGCTTGGTAAATTAGTCTTATTTGACTTTTTTTTTTCTTTCAGCACTTTGAATATATCACCCCCCTCCCTTCTGGTCTACAAAGTTTATGATGAAAAATATGCTGATGGTTTTATAGTGGTTCCCTTTCCCATAAGAAGTTGCTTTTCTCATGCTGCTTTTGAGATTGTCTTCTTGTCTTTAATTTCTGACAATTTAATTATAATCTGTTTCAGTGTGGGTCTTTTTGGATTCCTCCTATTTAGTCCTTTGTGCTTCCTGGATCTGGATGTCCGTTTCTTTCTCCACGTTAGGAATTTTTCAGCCATCCTTTCTTTCAATAGTCTTTCTGCCCTTTTCTCTCTCTCTTCTCATTCTGGGACCTTTATAATGTATATACTGATCTGTTTGATGATGTCCCATTAGTCCTTTAAGCTACCTTCACTCTTTTTTATTCTTTTTTCTTTTTGCTTCTCTGATTGAATGGATTTCACTGTCATGTCTTTGAATTCTCCGATACTTTATTCATTTGATCTAGTCTCCTGTTGAGTCCTCTATTGAAACTTTTAGTTCAGTTATTGTATTCTTCACCTGCGTAATTTTTGTTTGGTACTTTTTTATATTTTCTCTCTTTCTGTTGAAATTCTCACTTTGTTCATGCATTGCTCTGCTGACCTTGGTGCAAATTTTTATGATTGTTATTTTGAAGTCTCTATGAGATAAATTTCTTATCTCTGTTTCATTAAGATCTGTTTCTCGAGTTTTATCTTGTTCTTTTGTTTGAAGTACATCCCTCTGTTTCTTTGTTTTCCTTAGCTGTCTGTATAGGTTTCTGCACATTAGACAAAACAGCCACCTCTTCCAGTCTTAATAGAGTGGTCTTACGTAGGAGATATACTTTATCACTCTGCTCAGTCCATGTTCCTATTTGTCTCTAAAACATTTATGATTGTTCAAGCTGCCTTCTTTGTTCTTAGTGGCTTCCAGTAGTTGGGGGTGTGCCAAAACTTGTCAGTGTACTGAAGGGCAGAATTGCAGTCAGAACCTAGATGCAGGCTGACTAAAAGTTTGACCCTCAGGCAGCAACTAGGCAAGTATGTAGTCTCTTTTTGTGAGCAAGTGGGGGATGGGCATTTTTGGCTGCTCCCTTTGTGCTTGGCCTAGGTTTCTAGCTACAGGGGGTGCTCCCACATCCATTAAGAACTGTGTTTTTGTTTTCTATAATTCTAAGGGACTTGTGAATGCAAGCCCCATAAGCTATTAGAGACTAGCAAACCAGGGACCCATCCCTCAGGTGACTGACACAAAAGCTAGGGTGCCAGATATGTATACTAGCTCCTTCCATGGAGATACTGGTGACTTCGTTTTACTATTGGAGTAGGCTGGAGGGAGAAGGCATGCAAGGTGCCCACCAGCTTCCCTGGTCTCTGAGGAAGATTGCAGCTAGCCCCTAGATGCTTGCTAAAATAGAAGACTGGCCCTCAGGCAGGCTTGGGGTTCACAGGTTTGGATGCCTGGAATGGACCTAGCACTGCTCATCAAGCCATGCTGTGGTGGCATCCCATATAAAACTGAGGAAGCTTGGTGCAGATGTTAACTCAGCGACATGACACTCTCTCAGGGGTGGGAGTTATGATGAGAGTATGTCTCACCCTTTTCTACTTGTTTTGATGTGGGTATTTTCTCATTCATCTGATATAGAAGGGTCACTCAGCTAGTTTCTTTATCTGTTTTGGAGGGAATTGCCCCACGTGTAGCTATACCTTCAGCGTGTCCAAGGGAGGAGATGAACTCAGGAGCCTCCTTCATCACCTTCTTGGTTGACTCAAAATGTCTTGCAATTCTCTCTATCTACTTGAAAGAAACTTTACTAAGACAGGTATCAAAAATGTCAACATCCATTTTTTTTTAACCCAAATAGTTACTTCTTAAACTATTTTTTCTCCACTCAAAGATATGCATTATCTTCTTACTGTACTAATAGGATAACTTGTTATGTTGCTCATAGGAAAATTCATTCAGTATCCATGTGGGTTGAGATCTCCTTTGGATTATGCATCTTCTATGTGTAGGTTCTTCCAATATTCCAGTACATGATCATTACCATTCTTGGAATAATTTCTGAGATGTTCAGGTTTTAGTTTTTAGCTAAATTGAGGAATATTTACAAAAGTATCTATCTTTATTGTCAAGCACTGTGCAACTTAAATGTGCCTTGAATACTCCTAATAACACTGGTCGGCCAAACTTATTACACCTATTTGAAGCAGAAAATTTGAGACTCAGAGAAGATAAGCCACATACCTAAGTTCCTTTTGTTGATAAGTTGAGTGAAATTTAAAAGAAAGTCTGTTCTTCTCAAGAGTTCATGTATATCCTTTCCACTATATTGGCAGGCATTATGCCAGAAAAAACAATTGCACTCAGATAAAACACTTTAATAAAGAAATTGGTGTCTGTCAACATTATTCTTTAATCTTAGACTTTGTATACTTCCTTTGAACATAAAAAAGAGCTATTCAGTAGCTTCTGAGCTCTTAACATCATAAAAGAGATATGAAAGGCAAATATCTGAATTTTACCTCTCATTCATGAAATTTCTAAATCTTATTTTGAAGCATGCTATCCTTGGATACACATTTATTTCCTTTAGTCACTACTTACCATATTTTTAAAATAAGGCAAGGGTATCTAGACTGTACTTTGTCTTATTTATTATGAACTTTCACTGTTTGGTTAACTAGTGCTTTATTGTGTCAGGGAAAATAGATATATTTTAAGAAATATAACTAGATACCATATCACACTCGGTTTTTGTTACCATAGCTACTCACGTTCTTTGTTTTAACAGCCTGTTTATTCTTTTTGAATTGTGGTAAAATAAACATTACATTAAATTTACCATATTAGCCATTTTTAAAGTGTACAGTTTAGTGGCATTAAGAATATTCATACTGTTGGGGCCGGCCCCATGGCCAAGTGGTTAAGTTTGTATGCTCCACTACGGCAGCCCAGTGTTTCAATGGTTCGAATCCTGGGCGTGGACATGGCACCACTCATCAAGCCAAGCTGAGGCAGTGTCCCACATGCCACAACTGGAAGGATCCACAACTAAAAATACACAACTATGTGCCCAGTGGCTTTGGGAGAAAAAGGAAAAATAAAGTCTTAAAAAAAAAGAAAGAATATTCACACTGTTGTGCTAACCTTACTACCATCTGTCTACAGAACTCTTTTCATCTTACAAAAATGAGACTCTGTACATATTATATGGTAACTTCCATTCCTTCCTCCCTCCAGCTTCTGGCAACCACCATTCAATTTTCTGTTTGCGTGAGTCTGACTACTCTGCATACTTCATATAAATGGATTCATACAGTATCTCTTCTTTTGTGACTGGCATATTTCACTTAGCATAATGTCCTTAAGGTTCATCCATGTTTTAGTATATGTCAGAATTTCCTTCCTTTTTAAAGCTGAATAATATTCTATTGTATTTATATACCACATTTTCTTTATCCATTCATCTATCCATGGATATTTGTGTTGCCTCTATTTTTTGGCAGTTGTGAATAACGCTGCCATGAACATAGGTGCACAAATATCTCTTCAATGTACTGCTTTCTATTCTTTTGGGAATATACCCAGAAGTACAACCACTGGATCATATGGCGGTTTTATTTTTAATTTTTGTGGAATTTGCATACTGTTTTCCATAGCAGCTGCACCATTTTACAAATCCAGCAGTGCACAAGGATTTCAATTTTTCTACAATCTTGCCAACACTTGTTATTTTCTGGTTTTTGTTTTTATTTTTGCTGTTTAAAAAGTAGTAGCCATCCTAAGGCGTGTGTGGTAGTTAATAGCCTATTTCTTTTTTCTAGACTTTATTTTCTTCCTATTTGTCACTGTAATATGTTTCATAATATGCTTCTTATTTGTCAGTTATGGAATTTGTGCTGTTGAATCAATTTGTGGCGTATTACAGGCTTCAAGATTTAGAAATGCGGTGCTATGTAATATCACCAACTGGTAGTAAGTTTAGTCAAAAGCAATGCAAGACCTGGTTTATAGAATATTTAAGAATATATGTACTTTCATTTCATTCAAGAACATCAAGTCTACCATAAAATCCTCAACAGAAAGAGAGACAATTAATTTTAAGAACTATTATTAATTTTGCAAACATATAGTTATCCTTTATTTATAATTAATATATTGGTTAATTGAATGCAAATGTTATTGGATTCAAAATTTTCTCTTTAAATATAATTTTGCCTAGAAAGATTACATGAATTTATAAAAGAAAATTCAGAAAGTTCCAAACAGAAATGCAAATGAAGTAATTCCACCACTAAGATATAACCATTTTCATTTTTGTCTGTTTTGGACACTTTTCTTCTTGCATAAGCATACTCATATTTATGACATATATATATATTTTTATATGCTAGTTTGTTCACATAATCTTCTATCAAGAATTTTCTCCTGTCTTATGCAATGTACTAAATATTCATTGAAAATATATTTTTCAGAATAGCTGTGTGCTCTTCAATCAATGCAGAAATACATAACCATCCCCTTATGGTTTCACAATTATTTTTTAAATCTTTTATTGTTATTAATAATAGTGTGATGATTTTTCCAATATTTATGTCTCTGTCTCCACAAATAATTACATACTAGCAGTCAAATTAGTTGGGTAATGGGTACAAATATTCCAAAACTATTAATTTATATTGCTTTGTACTGACTTATCATAGAAACCCAATTTCTTTTATTGGTCTCACTGACTGTAAGATTTAGGTTAAACATTTTTCAAGAACGTTCCATTCTCATATATCTCTTACCTCTCATCAAGAGGCTTCATAAATTTATTTATTACGTGACCCTAACTACTGGGTCAAAGATGTCTCAGGTTGCTCATCTGTAAGAAAAAAGACAAGGAGAGGGGAGGTTGTTATATTTTGCATGTTTGCAAAGATCTCAACTACATTGACATCTTTTACTTAACAAATTATGGAATTAATAGATAAATATGGTATTATTTGCTGACTTTGATTTGCTTTTACCAAAATCTAGGGACTTTTTTTTTCTTTTTTTACCAATTTTGCAGCCTGAAAGTCTTTGCATAGCTGTATCTTTGAGCATTTAATTTTCTTACTCTCAAGAAGTCTGTTAAAGTTAAAAACAATTTTAATTGGTCACTTTTTTTTTAGTGAAATGGATGTATTTTAAAATAGCATTTTAGTTACCATAATAAGACCACTTTACTCCAGAATCAATATAGTGATAGATAAGGAAAATATCTTTAAATAAAAATTAGAAATATTTTTTCTCCATTTGGATTTATAATATAAATGCTGAACTCTGATTCTCTTATTTTGAATACTTCCTGGAATTAAGAATCTAGTAAATTTGATTTACCACCATGTTTTCTGTGTAATATTAAGAAATCCTTAATATTAAAGCTATTCAACTTTATTTTATCATATGTCAATTTACATGTCTTGATTTTGTCTTATATATACATTTTTAAAAGCACATTGTTCCCGCAATTTCTTTAGGCATATCCAGCATGAGAGGATAACAAATTACCTAATGAGAGAAGAAGAGAGGCAGCATTTGGAATACTTGGCAAAGGAATTTATTACTGGCAAGAATATTTGAATTGTTTACTAAGTAATATAGCTCAAGATGAAAAATAGTTACACTCCAAAGAAGTACATACCTTTTAACTGATGCCTATAGTTTAAAATACATTATTGAAAGTATTTAATAAATAAATAAACACATTATTGTGGAATTTGCTTCAAACCAGATTGCTTTTTATATGGAGAATTTTTCCTCAGTTTTTTATAAAAGGGATTCTTAAATCATAGAAATTATGTTCTGAGAGAATTTTAGAGTTGATTATAACATCCTGTTCCCCAATTCTTATTTGTCTTATCTACATACACTGTTTTCTCAGCATTTTTCTCACTGTCCATGCATCCTCTAAGAGGGAGATCTTTGGGCACTGTTGGTTTAGTGTAAAATGTCCTACACATTAATAAGCAGAGCTTTGTTTGCTCTGCAGAAGTTATACGTTGACCCACAGCTGCCTAATAGAACCACAATGAGATGTCACCTCACCCTTGGCAGACGGGCTATTATAAAAAAGACTAAAGATAACAAGTGTTGGCAAAGATGTGGAGAAGAAGGAATTCTAGCACATTGTTGGTGGGAATGTAAATTGGTGTGGCCACTATGGAAAACAGTATGGGGGTTTTTCATAAAATTAAAAATAGAACTAGCATGCAATCCAACAATTCCACGTCTGAGTATTTATCCAAAGAAAACAAAAACACTAATTTGAAGAGATATAAGCACCCTCATGTTCTTTGGAGCATTATTTACAATAGCACAGATATGGAAGCAACCTAAGTGTCCATTCATAGATGAATGGAGAAGATGTGATATGTATATATTCATTGGAATATTACTCAGCCACAGAAAAGAATGAAATCTTGTCATTTGCGACAACATGGATGGACTTAGAGAGTATTAGGCAAAGTTAAACAAGTCAGACAGAGAAAGACAAATATTGTATGATTTCATTTATATGTGGAATCTATAAAACAAAACAAATGAGCAAACAAAACAGAATAGAAACAGACTCAAAGATACAGGAAGTAAACTGGTCGTTATCAGATGGGGAAGGGGTTGAGGGCAGGAGAAACACGTGAAGGGAATTAAGAGGTACAAATTTCCAGTTGTAAAATAAATGTCACGGGAAGGTAATGTACAACATAGGGAATATAGTCAATAATATTGTTTAACTTTGTATGGGACTGATGTTTTCTAGACTTATCGTAGTGATCATTTCATAATGTATATAAATATCGAAACACTATGATGTTCACCTGAAATTAGTAGGATATTGTGCACCAATTAAACTTCAATTAAAAAAAAAAGAAACACTGAGGGCATATCAGTCAAGTTCACCTTCCTAACTCCTATGAGAAATCAAGTGTTGGTAAGTTGGGCTTTTCATCACTTTCCCTCTAAACTCCAATTAAAATAACTATAGTAGCCGGCCCAGTGGCTGAGTATTTGAGTTCACACGCTCTGCTTTGGCAGTGGAGGGTTTCGCTGGTTTGGATCCTGTGTGTGGACGTAGCACCACTTATCAAGCCATGCTGATGTGGAGTCCCACATCGCATAACCAGAAGGACCTACAACTAGAATATACAACTATGTACTGGGGTGCTTTGAGGAGAAGAAGGAAAAAAAGATTGGCAACAGATGTTAAAAAAATAAAATAGATAACTACAAACACATACCAAGATAAAGATGTCTATTTCTTGTAACTTTCCCATGAATAATAGTCTTGTACACACTGCGATCACTCTTCTGGAAAATACAAATGATGACATATAAATATTCTGTGCTATTCACCAAAAGTTACATATTTAAACTTACTGAGGCCAAAGGTATATATTATGATCATAATAAATCTCACATTTTGTATAGCTTATTTATTTCACATCTCTTCACACATTGCTTAAAATAAGATATAGACTTCGATGTAATAAAATAAAAATTTTAAAATAAAAAAGGAAAAGAAAGAAAAAACCATATGAGGTTGAAAAATATTTGAACTTGACTGCTAGCTGTAGACTTACCAGGAAAAATTGCTTCTCTATTGGGAATAAAATTGCTCTATAACTTTTATTTTTACAAGGCACAATCAGAGGAGTATTCTGAAATTTTTCAAATTCAATTCAGTTTAGTTCAGGAAAGAGACCATGGATAGGAGTCGGTAAGCTATAGATGTGCAAAATAGTCCTGCCCTTAAGAAGATTCAGGTAGGGGGTTGGGGGCGGAAATCAGTGAGCATGCTTACCATTTATTAGGAGAAGTGCAATGAAAGCCACAAAGCAATGAAATAGTACAGAGGAAACGAGTGGGTTAAGGAAGTTTCTCAGAGGAAACTGACGCCTTAGTCAGTTTTGAAGGACATTTAAATAAAAGAACTTGCTAACCTGATGGGCAGGAGTAGGGGACATTTTAAACAAGGGGGGCAGAATGCATAGCAGTAGAGAGGTGTAAAATAACGTAGTCTTTTTTTGAAGGAACCACAAATATTTTACTACTGAGCATAAAGTGCAAAAGGAAAGTTGGTTGAAAGTAAGACTGGAAAAAATAATTACATATGTTACCACGTAAAGCTATAGGTGTTATGCTAAGCAGCTTGGAATTGTCCTGGAGACAATGAGGTGCCACTAAAAATAGTAAGGACATAGTGAATTTCATATCATGTGGAACCAGGAGGAGAGAGACCTTTGACAAGGTTAGGCAATAATAGTTAGACTGATAAATTGGAGGATCATGAATTGGAAGCAATGTACAGAATCAAAAATATTTAAGATATAAAGACAGAAGAGGCTGATGATTGCTCATCCGTGTGAGGAAGATTGAAAGGGCAAAGCTGTCTTTCATATTTATGATTTGGGTGATTGGATGTATAATGATGGCAACAACCAAAGTAGGGAATAGAGGACAAAGCTCAGGTTTGCAAGGCGTGGATAGGAACTTCAATTTTGAATTCTTGGCATCAAAGTATCCATTTACATTCATAAGGAAATATCTAATAGGCAGATATATAGATCTATATATACTCAGATATATAGATATTTGAAGCTTGCAGAATCTAATGAGGTCTAGATTTAAGAGATGAATATAAGTGCAGTCAAAAAATCAAAAACTTGAAGTAGACAGGCTAGCAGTGTTCCATCTGTATTTTCTTAGATTCCGTATTTGTCTATTTGGCCTCCATTACTTAATTACAAGGCCAAACTAAAGGCCAAAGTTGTTTGCATCTCCTGCAATTAAGAGTCCATTCTCTGAGCCTCATCCTTGTCTAACCCACACACCAAGCCACTATTTTCCCTGCCCTACATCAACCCCAGGCCAGGTACCGGACAACTAGGGCCAGCCCCTTTGCTCAAAGCCCACTAGAATTATTCAAACATGCCAATCCTAAACTGTTCAGCCCACGGACAACCCCAATAAAAAGTCTAATCTGGGCTTTTCCCTCACTCCTCCCTCATGACAAAGTCTGGTGCTTCCCCATGTGACCCTGCGTGGCACAGCATGCCCATTTCTCTTGGGAAATGTAAGTAGTAAATTCTTATTTCAAAGGCAGTTTTCTCCATGTTTGTCACCTTACTGATTAAAACAAATCCAAGCTTATAAATCTTGAAACCAGCAGTCAATGAGAAAATGAGAAGAAAGAGTGGGTCAAGGATGGGCAACTGGAAGGCATCAGAGCATGAGGGACTGGAATTAGCAATAAGAGAAGGACCAGGAGAGCCAAGTCTTATTAGCATTATTATTTTCAAATAAAGATTCTTGTTAACCACGTTAGTAAAATAAAGACTGAAAAAGTGTCCACTGATTTACAAAATAAAGTTATTATTAGTGACTTTAACAAGTGTTTCATGGGTATGCTACAATCTAAAGCTAGATTAGAAATTATTTATGGATATTAGTCTTCCTTACTAATCTTTTCTTTCCTCAGATAAAACTCATCAAAAGCTATGATTTCTGATCTTTAAGAATATAACTCTAAACATATAATTTGTACTTCAGAATAGTTAGGTAAGTACACTATATATAGTATGTGCCCTCTCCATATATATATTTAGAAACAGAATTTCTCTACTACAGTGTGATGATTAGAGAAAGAGAAAGAAATTTGTGAACTGAATCAGGCATAAAAAAGGCTTTTTTGAAAGACTCCAGTACATGAGTAAATTATCACTAAACTTGACGTCAAATTCAACAGACTTATTGAAATAGAACAAATTTATAGATCTGGACAAGATTTAGCAATATAAATATACTTCCTAATTTTAGAGGGGGAAAATGAAATTCGAAAAAGTTAACTTATCTGAGGACACACTACCCTAAGTGTTCTGGTTATTTGCACAATGCTTTCCCTCTACTGCATGGCACATGGCCTTCGAATCATTTTCCATTAGTCCTTTATCTAGTTTGCTCCCTCCATGAAAAATGCCTGACATTACCCTGTAATTATATGATATGATAGATTAGTTCTTACTTAATATTCCATTTGGCAATAGATTGTTCTTTTCTTCAGGACCAAAAACAGTCCCCTGTTGCTTTTTTTAATGACCGTGGCATTGTCCTGTTTATCTGATTGTAGTTAGAACTGTGTAGGCAATGAGGTAATGACACGTGTAGAATTTTTTTCGGATGGTGGTGGTGATGGTAAAATGGTTGGAAATTTTTACAAAGAGTATGAATAGACAGATAATTGAACTCAGTGTTTCCCACAGAACACAAATGCACCCACACACGAAAAGGAATAATGGATTTGTCCTAAATTTTATAAGTTAAATAAGGCAAAATTTGTCAGTGATATTTATTTCAGAGATTGCACATTTTTAAGACCCCTCTCAGAAAAACCCCAATCTATCATAAATATTGCAAATTGCCCATTTTGTGATACGCCAACATTGGAACAAAAACACTTTCTGAAGAGAAATTTTATTGGCTTTGTCTCTTTCCTTCCTTTCTTAAAAACCTGTCACCATTCCAACATTCTCTCCATTTTTATGTTCTTTCCTGTTTTCCTCTGCTTAGTGGAAGTAAATAGCTCTTGATTATGGTTGCCCCAAGCAGTACGAGCAGTGGAACTAAATCTGGCTTAGAGAAAAGTGATTGTTTGTCAAATGGAAACAAATTATTTCCAGGTTTGATTTTAAGCAGAGAATCGTTTCTTGAATCCTTCTAATGAGGCCTTTGAAAGTGTTCTGAAACCACAAGTCTGAACAAACATCCTGCCAAGGGATGTGTTTCCTCATCAAGCATAAAAGGAGAAATGGAAGACAGGAGGGAAGGGAGGGAGGGAGAGAGAGAGAGAGAGAGAGGAAGAGAGAGGGAGAGAGAGAAAGAGAGAGAGAAGGAAAGAGAGAGAGAAGGAAAGAAAGAAAAAAAGAAAGGAGGTAGACAGAGAAAGAGAGGGACAAAGGAAGAGTTTACCGAGAAGACCTTCACCCTCTAGCATTATTGATTTAATTTTGTGAATGTTTTTAAGTCAATTGTTCAGTAAATTGTGTCATTTTCATCTATTGTCTGTTTTGCCATTTTTTAAACTTTTAATTTTGCACTAAATTGAGACAGAGAAAATTTGAAAAAATGGTACAATTTCCCTCAGCTTCCATTAAGGCTAACATCTTACATAACCATAGTACACTTATCAGAACCAGGAAATGAACATTGGTACAATACTAGTAACTAAACTAACTACTCTGTTTGAATCTCACCAATTTTTCTTCTGAAGTTCTTTCCTCTGTTCCAGGATCCTATCTAGGATTTTATCTTTGATTGTTATTTCTCCTCAGTCTCCTGCAGTCTGTAAGAGTTCCTCAGTTTTCCCTTCTCTTTCATCACCTTCACACTTGTAGATTATTGAGCAGTTATTTTTCCAATGTTCCTTAATTGAGATTAAACTAATTTAAACAAGTTTTCTAATACATGACTGAATATGTATAAAAATACAATATCATTTTTTCTTTTTTCCTAATTTAGATTTGTTCACTGTTTTCTAATCACTGTGCTGAGGTGATGTATCTTTGGCAGGAGTAACGCAGAAACGATCTTGTGTCCTTCCCAGTGCATCTTATCACAGGGCACTCGATGTTCGAATGTCTTACTACTGGTGATGTTGACTTTGATTTCTTGGTTAAGGGGTTTCTTCTGACTTTCCCATTGGAAAGTTACTGTCCTACCCTTTGTAGTTAATTAATAACTTGGGGAAGATACTCTGTGACTATCTGGACTCCATTTCTCCTCAAACTTTTGCCCACCGAATTTAGCACTCATTAGTCGATTATGTCTGCAACAATTACTATTGCAGTGCTCATCTAATGGTTTTATGTTTCCTTTTTGTTTCTATATTTATTAATTGGAATTTTGCTATGAAGATGAACTGTCCTTCTCTCCTACTTATTTTTTATATACTTTAAATTTAGTCTATGGATTAAAATCTAACACTGCTATTGCTTATTGTTTTCCTCAAATTATTCCAGCTTTGTCTATTGGGCGCTCCTTCAGGTCGGCTCCTCTTTCTTTGACAAGCCCTCATCTTGTTTGAGTGCATCTCTTACTTCCTGATACCATCAGATGCCCCAGACTCATCTTGTGTTTTCCCTACCTTAGCCCTGGAGTCAATCATTTCTCCAAGGAATGCTAGTTCTTCTTTTGAAGAATGGTACTTAGAAATCTAGAACTCAGTGCCACGGCAGTGTCAATATTTCTAGGCACTCACAGCAGGCAGAGCTGGGACATATATGTCTGTATACTAACTGTATTAGTTTCTGGGGGCTGCTACAGCAAATTACCCCAGATATGGTGGCTTAAAATAGAAATTTATTCTTTCATAGTTCTGGAAACTAGAAGTCTGAAATACTGAACCAACTTTGTATTCTTGGCATAAATGACATTTAGTCATGGTTTACCATTATTATTAATGTGGTATTGATTGTATTTGCTAATATTTTCTTCGGAATTCCTGAATTAATATTTGATTCTGTTTGCTAACATTTCCTTTAGAATTTCTGAATTAATATTAAGGAGTAATATTGGTCTCCAATTTTGTCCTATCTTTATCTGGTTTAGGTATCAGTGTTCTTCTTGCTTCAGAGAAAGGAATTAGGTAGTTTTCCTTTCTTTTCAACACTCTGGAATAATTTATAGAGCATTGGGAATATGTGTTCTTTGAAGAATTTGGTGGAATTCTCCTGTGAAACCATTTGGTATTTTTTTATAGGGTGGCTCTTTAACAGGTTTTTATCTTTTTACCTATTTTCTGTCACTTGCATGTCTTTTATTGACAGTGGTGTGTTCTAATCTCCTAGTAGGACTGAGACAAAGGTCAGGTGACTGAGGTACTTACCCTAGGCACTAAGTTTAATGAGACACCAAAACACTTAGTAATCAAGATAAATGTTTAATGCAATACTTTAAAAGATCAAACCAGCAAACTAAAGCCTATAGAGCATCTTCCTGTTGTTATAAATAAAGTTTTATTGGAATCTGGGCCATAGTTACGGTGACGTGAGTGAGGCAGGGCTGTGTAAGTGAAGGATCAGATCTTGTCTTTACTTAACAGTTTATATTAGGTCATCATGGGTTTTTAAAATTCATTTTGATTGCATTAGTGTAGATCTTATCAACATTTATTGAGCTGTGCTACACTCTCACTTGCCTCACCCTAGCCTAGGTAGGAGTCTTAATTTCATTCTATCTCTTGTAATTTTCGCTTCGTAAAGGTAGTAGCTGTGTCATGTGATTTTTCGTACATTCCCCTTTGAACACTTCTGCTTGGAAATCTTCTCTGTGCAGCTCTAGCTCTGCGTTCCTGCTGGTGTCCTGCTCTGATCTCCTTGTTGTTCTTTTTTTTTCTCCATCTGCTGGCTTTTTCCTCAATCAGTGTGCTGCTGGCCATACAGAGGGCACAGATGGGGCAGGAGCATAAGACTGTGTCCCTTGTCTTCCTTTCATTCTCTTTCATATGCAATTATTTTGCTGTTTCTGCTTTCTATGTCTTTAAGTAATTTTGAGAGTGTGGTTTTGCTTTGAATGTTCATAGATATGAAATTATTTCCCATTGTTGGGGAGGAGATATTGGGAAGTTGTTTATTAATACCTACTGTTGCCTGCAGCTACCTGGAAGTCTTCTGGTCATCATTAGTAACATTATAATTGTAATCTTTTATATTTTTAATCCTTTATAATGATGTTATATGTTCCCAAACTATATACAAACTGATAAACAACTTCAGAAAATATCAAGAGCTGTTAACCTGAAACAGCTAAAGCTAACTGAAAAGTGTAGCTGAGATCCTGGTGTCTGAAAGTGGGCAGAGCAGGGACAGTTGTCCCTACAACAGAATAATGACAAGACATGCAGACCTATGTTTGATTTCCTGCTTAGGGCATATATTTTGAAGTTGAACATATCTCTGTTTCAATTGACAGAGGCAAAATCATGAGCACTTTTCCTAACTTTCCAAAGTTTCATTTTCTTCCTCTCTAAAAATCTCCACGTCCTTGGGAGAATTACTAATCTGATCATGTGTTGAAAGTACCTAGTAAGAGTGCCTGGCATAGCGTGTGCTCAAAAGTGTTTTTAACTTACCATTTTCTTTTTCCTTATCCAAAATTTTTGTTGCTATCATACCTAGTCTAGGGTATTCCTTTGGTTCTCACATTCCTGTGTTGGAAATAGGGTCTTTTCCTCATTTTGACACAAATTTCTCATCACTCTCTCACTCTGCCAAATATCAAAGCACCAATCTTACCACATTGTGAGATGCATAATTCTCAATGCAGGGAATCAGTTTTAGTTCTCACTGTGAGGTTTTCATTGCATAAAAATTACAGACAAATATCCAATCATCACCTCAAACTATTAATTCTGAATCCTGTTAGGCATAAGATGGGATTTGTGATATTTAAAATTTCTTTTCTATGGCTGACCCAGTGGGGTAGTATTTAAGTTTGTGCATTCCATTTTGGTGGCCCGGGGTTTGTGGGTTCAGATCCCAGGCACAGACCTACACACCACTCATCAAGCCATGCTGTGGTGGTGCCCCACACAAAAAAAAGTAGAGGAAGACTGGCACGATGTTAGCTCAGGGACAATCTTCCTCAGGCAAAAAGAGAAAGATTGGCAACAGACATTAGTTTGGGGCCAATCTTCCTCACCAAACAAACAAACAAACAAACAAACAAAACTTTCCATTTTCTCTTGTCATCTAAGTATTTCATTATTGGACTGTTCAAGAAAGCCAGAAGCTTACCTCACTGCATTTCAGAACTAGTTTTGCTCTACCTGAGCTTACATCCTTTCTTAGGCAAATCGTTGTTTTTTCTAGTTCTTCTTTAGATTCTGTTCCATTCAGGCAACTCAGTTCTACTCAGTGCAACTCAAGTCAATTCAAATCAGTTCAGTTAAGTTTGAGATATTTCAGTTTCCACTTACAGAGCAAATGCTATAGACTGGGCACTGTGCTTATCTGTCACTGAGGAAATAAAGCTGCTAAAGGAGCTTAAAGTCACTTAGACAACCTAGGAACACAAAGTAATATTGTCACACTAGTGAGTCAGACCTGGTGCAATGGGATCACCGAGAAAGAGTGGTGAATTCCATCTTGGTTTTGGAGCAGGAACAGAGAAAGAGTGATTTTAGAGCTGATCTTTTAAAATGAGTAGGATTTTACCAAAAATAAAATGACTGGTGGTGGTAGTAGGCATTCTGATAATGGCATTATTTACAGAAACAACCTCAGGTTATGTATCAGTCCGTGATTTTTAAGCAGAGTCCTTGAAGGCCTAGATTTTCCCTGAAGACTTCAGAGGTTAGCAAAAGGACATTGCCTAAAGGGAGAGGTAAAATGAGAGTTTGAAGAGTGAACATAGCTGATATAGGAGCACTACTCTAAATTAAAAAGAAATTTACTGAAATTTAAGTTTCAAAGATCTAGCTGATCTTTACCCTAATGAAAGAGTCCTTTTTCTATAAAATCTTAATACTTAATATATTCATACTTAATATATTCATGCTTTATTTTCTTCTTTATCACTTTTATTATTTGTCTTCATATCTGAGACCTGGTCCAATTTGTCTTTCCTTTATTGCTTAGCTTGTGTTATGCCCTTCATTCTAATAACTCTGGCTTGCCCACTGTCCATCAGCTATCTGCTTACCTCATATAGATGAGCACTTTCAATTATGTAGACAAATTGGATCGAGAAAGCGTTGGTATTAAAGAAGGATACGAATGAGTTGGGTTATGGAAATTTTGGCCTAGAGCAGCTTATAAGGCTCGACATCCTCCATTGTTTATAATCGACCTTCCTCATGCCTTTTTTTTTTTCTTTTCCTTAGTCTCTTCAAAAGCAATCATGACTCTGTGGAGACTTTAGAGGAAGAAAAACTTGGGTTTCCTCCTGTTATTTTCCAGGTGGATGTGAAGGCAAAGTGTGATCTTAGAAGCTTCTGGCAGGAGATGAAGGTCCTGTCAGCCTGCTTTCCTGAATGATTGGGTAGATCTTCCCTATTTCAACTAACTGAACTTTAAGTGACTGAGTAATAAACTTGTATTGTGTTAAGGCAAGAAGATTTAAGGGTTTATTTATTACAGCAGCCAGTATTATAAACGACCAGCTACAAGTGACATACACTTCTGTCCCTTTTTACCTATTGTCTTTTTTTTTAAGATCCATAAAAAAAGTCTTGAAACATTTCTTGGAAAACTATGTTGTTTAAGAGGCTTAACCAAATAAACATATAATCTATAGCTCTGAATAGAGATGCTAATTGTTGTTTTTTTTATTAACAGTTACCCCCCAGCGAACATCAAAATGACTGGGGTCTAGGAATGGAATTTTTACAAAAAAAGATGAAAACAGATATTTAAAGTGCAAACAGACAAGTATAAGGGCCATCCTGGAAAATACTTTATTCACAATATGAGTAAACCATGACAAGTACATATTTTTAAAGTTAAGAGGAAAACAATAACACCTTATATTTATCCATATATTTATCAATTCCAGCACATTTCATTCTTTCCTGCAGATCTGTTATTATTTTTCTTCAGCCTGAATAACTTCCTTGGTCACATCTTGCAGTGCAGATTTATTGGCAACAAATTCTCTTAATTTTAATATCTGCAAATGGCTTGATTTTATCTCAACGTTTGAAGGATTTTTTTCTGGGTGTGGAATTCTGGATTGTCAGAGTTGGTTTTTTTCTGTCTTTCAGCTCTTCAAAGATAGATGTCCCATCTCCAGGGTTTCAGTTAAGAAGTCTGTGATTATTTATGTCATTGGTCACCTGTTTATTACGTGTTTCTGCAACTTTAATATCTTTTTATTTTGGTTGCAACTGTTTGAAGGTAATATACAGGTGTGGTTTTCATTTTATTTATTCTATTTTGAATTTGGTGGATGCCTTAAATCTATGTCTTTCCCCAAATTTGGAAGTTTTTGGCCATTATTACTGTAAATATTTTCCTGTCCCAATGTTTCTCATCTCTCTCAAACTTTACATGATTTACTATTGTTCTACAGGACCCTAAGATTACATTCATTTTTTTTTCAATTTTTTCCAACTTCCTTTTCAATATAGATGCCTTTTGTTTCTTTTTATGACTTTATTGAACTGGCAAGAACCTTTGGTACAAGTTGAATAGAAATGATGAGAATGGATATTCTTGTCTTTTTCCTAATGACAGGTGGGAAATTAGGTCTTTAGTCATTAAAAATGATGTTATGTATACATCTTTCATAGATGTCCTTTATCAGATTGAGGATACTCCTTTCTATTCCTACTTTGCAGGAAGTTTCTTTTTTTTTAAGCAGAATTGATGTTGGATTTTGTCAAATGATTTTTTACATCTATTTCAGTGATGACATTTTTTCTTCTTTAGTTTGTTAATATGTGAATTACAGAAATTGACTTCCTAATAGAAAATGATTCACATATCTCATATAAACCCCACTTAATAATGGCATATTAATACTTTTATATATTTTTAATTTGATTTGCTAAAATTTGTTTAGAATTTTCACATCTATAATTTATGAGGGATAGTAGTCTGTAGTTTACTTTTCTTATAAGATTTTTGTCTTTTTTTATCTCACGGTATTGCAAGCATCATAGAATGAATTGAGAAGGACAATTTCTTTGATTTTTTTGACTTTGTGGATAATGGTCATATTTCTTCCTTCAATGTTTGGTTACTTTGAAAATCATCTTGGCTTGAGGGTTTCTTTGTGGAAAGAATTTGAAATACAAATTAAATTTCTTTAAAAGATATAAGGCTATTCATGTATCTAGTTCTTGAGTGAGCTCTGGTGGTTTATTTCTTTTAAGGAATTTGTCGCTTTCCCTTAAGATGTTAAATTTACAGCCATAAAGTTGCTCTTTATATTCCTTTATTATCCTTTTAAATCCATAGAATCTGTCATGATGGCCCCTCTCTCTTTCCTGATATTTGTAATTTGTCTATTCTCTCTTTTTTCTTCATCTATCTTGCTGGAGGTTTATTGATTTTCTCAAAAGAACAGCATTTTGACTTTCATTTAATTTCTTTATTGTTTTTCTCTTTTCTATTACATTGATTTCTGCTCTGATGTTTATTATGTCATTTCTTCTACTTATTTTGGGTTGAATTTGCTCTAATTTTTCTAGTTTCTTAAGGTGAAAGCTAAAGTTGCTGATTTGAGACCTTTAACTTTTTTCATGGTACTTCATCCTTGATGAGGGAAACAGACAATTAACAATAAACATAATACATGATAAACTATGTAATATGTCAGAAGGTTAGAAGTACTATGAATAGAAAACAATGTGGAGGATGATTACAACTGACTGGGAGTGGGATCCTTGAGATGGGGTTGCAATTTTCCATTGCGTGCTCAGTTTGGGCATCATTGAAAGATGATCTTCAGGGAGACTTGAAGTTGGTGACAGAGTTAGAGAGTTAGGCCTACACATTTCTGGGGAAAGAAATTTCCAGAAGAGGAAAGAAGTAATGCAAAGGCTCTAACATGACACACAATGGGAGTATCTGAATCACAGCAAGGAGGCCAATATGTCTGGAGAGCCAGGGAGGAACTAGACTAGTAGGAGATGAAGTTGTTCAGTTGAGAGGAGAGTCCTCTTACAGTGTAGAACACGTATTTTCTCCATGAATTGTATTCTAACAGGTTCTATTATGGCCATTTTTAGGATACATCCTTCGAGGATATAACCGTCTTTTTTAGGGCTGTCCTTACAATCCAAACTTAAAAGGGGAGAAAAATGGATTTACATTGTGCAAAATTGGAAAATTGAAAGAAAAATGCCAAATATCTCTGTTGACATTAACTACAATATGTTTATAATTTTACTACTCACTCTAACTCCTTTCATTTTTCCTTTCCGTTCTGACTGAACCATAACCCTTATGTGGTATTTTTAAGTCTTGGCTTTCCAGGATAAATAATCAATTTCCTCATTTGAAAGAAAAAAGAAATCGAATTTGCCCAGATTCTACTGAAATATACATGGATTGTTTTTGTGAATGAAATGGCAAAGTTGGTAGTCCTTGGATGAATGCATTAATAATTTCTTTTCAAGGATCATATGAACATTTTTGAAACAATAAATCGTGTTGTCTGAAGGAATGTAAATATTTTTGTCACTGACCTTATAAAAGTGGATGACACATTTAAGAATAATTTCATGGTACACCTGAGCATTGTCTTTCTAGTATTCTCTCTTTGCATATAGACCATTTTCAAAGTTTTGATCATTGCCAAATAAGTTGCTAAATAGAATAGGTTTTGTGATGCTTTAATTATGACCAGATGAAAAAGAATTTTGTTTAACTTCTTGCTTCTGAAAACTGCATGTCCTTTTTAGTTTATATTCATCAATTTACCTCTTGTTCTTGAAGTGTCTTATATGCCATTTGTAATGGCAGAGTAGAAACAACCATGACAACAAAAGCAAAGACAAACAAATGAAAAAGCAAGCCAACTTGTTTTGATCTTTTAAAGATTCCATGCTTAAGGCAGGGTCTTCCACAGGTGGTCTTCCAAACCAACAGCTGAAGCAGATGCATAAAAACAAGATGCTTCTGGGACACATCAAGGAGAACATTTGGACTGCATGCTGTGTGTCTTATTTTGCTTGCTTCTCCAATAGCATTAGCTTGCTCACTTTGTGCTATGTACAAGAAAATACTGCCTTTGGACTGAGTTTAACAAAATTGATTGGATTAACATAAGAAATGCTATATCCACAGTCATTAGTGTTTGTCGTCACTCCCTCATAGCCTGACCTTCTTTCCCCAAAACACTAGAAATCATAACAGGTAGAGGTGTGAAGGAAACTGAGTAGGTGAAAATAGCGCTCATTCACCTGAATTCAGAACTATAAGGATAGTGATGGTGGTAATCATAATTTAAAAAGCTCAGTTATCTTCAGTGTGGTTGAATTTTGTGAGAAATTGACATATCATTATAACAATGTTAATAATTAATTACTACTAATTAAGTCTTCCAGAAAATTTTGGAAATTGTACAAATCTCTTGAAGTTAAAAATTCAGTAAGCATCAAGATATTCTAAATCCTTGGATCAAGTGAAGTTTAAACTGTGTTTTATACGATTGCCATGTCAGGTCGGCATATTCATAGGCAACCCAAAATAGAAACCACCTTTGTCAGTATTATACTTTGTGAGATATGAAGGATGTGAGGTCCTTGAGAGTGTGTATATTGCATATAATGCTATATCCTTGTTATACTATCTCACTTATGCTTGAAACAATGCTAAGAAGTCAGTGCCACTCTTGTTTTGGTCTTGTAGACAAGGACTCTGAAATTCAGAGTGAATAAATGACTTGTAAATAATCCTTCAGCCATCATGCGTTGACATCAGGACTTGAACCAAGATGTTTTGACTAAATCCTGTGCCCTTTCTATTGCATCCTGAAAACTTAAAAAATTGAAAACCTTTTACACCCACCTCAAGACGGGAAACGACTATTGTCTCCTCTTTTTTTGTCTGACTTTCATGACCCAAATGTTCACAATTGAGTTCCAATCATGTGTTCATTGTAGATTTCAAATGTCCAAAGAGGGAAGTTGGCTATAAACACTGGGCATATCTGATTATCTACAGTGGTACACTGCTCTTTGAAGAACTTGTTTTAGAATTTCAACATCTTTTAATATCAGAACAAAATACTTTGGTATCTTGTCACTGTGCCTTCTTCCATAGGCTATGCTGTAGCAAAGAATAGGTGGCACCAATGTTAGGTGCTAATTTCCATCAGGAAATGGACAGGTGGAGGCGAGTTGCTAGGGTGAAACTTGGAGCTGTTTTTCAAATATGTTCCTGCTGGTCTCCAGATCTTCAAAGCAATTCCTCACCTCACCAAACCCCACCCTCCAGATGCTCCATTCCACCATAATCCAATGAATTTCTTATCATCCATTCTATGTGGCAATCTTCCAGTAAGATTTATTTTTAGTAAGGTCTCTAGCCAGAGACACAAGTTTGTAAACCATGAAAGGGGACTGGGGAGGGGACCAAGCGATCATTAAAAAATTCCTAATGTCTTCCTGACTGGGCTTTGATTTTTCCACTTGATTGATCCACGCTCTAACACTAGATTCCTTCTCATCTCCTCACTTCTACCTCTAATTTCTAGGGAGATGAGAAAATATGGAAATAATTTGCCAAAATGAGGGCTTTTAATCAAAGGCATATAAATACTTTTCAAAGGGTGGTCATCAAGCATTGAAAACAATTTTATACTGAGGATTTCATAAGTATCTGGCTTAGATAATGAGACTTCCCTTTTCAAGAACACTATCACTTTGAAAAAATTATAAACAACTTTAAAAGCATGATTTTCCAGCATTCAAGTATATGACGAAGAGAAACATAATTTGTCAATGCTCTACAGGGCTATCACTGCCCAACATGGTAATGGAGCTAATGACTGCACTGTTGTTGTGTGAGACCTCTAGTCTATTAACATCCAACGTTAGTCACCATGAGTAAAGACAGAATCTGGCCATTTGTATTCTTTTTTTTTTTTTTTTCCAAATAACGCTAAGGGTCAGAGGGTAAGGTGTAAAATTTTTATGGTAGCTCTGGGGCTTTGTGAGTGTGGGAGGGCATGGTTTCTACTCTTCATTACCCAGCATACCAGCTTTATGAGCATCATCTTCAAGTTTATTTTATTGAAGTGATGTAAGCCATTCTGCTTTAACCTTACTGGAATAGTCTTCTCCGCCCCCTTCCCCCTTCATCCCCAATTCTTTTTATTTCCTGGTTGTAAGCTTGACATGCTTCATTTGATATTGATGATACCAATTTGTTGTGTTTTTCTACCCTCTTCTCAAAGCTAGCTCAATGGCAAATGTAGGTTAGGAAGAAATATGAATCCTTGTTAATAGTTAATTCTTGTGTTTTTTAATTTAATGGCAGTACTTTCATAGATGCACACTGGCAAGAATATTTAGAATTTTATGCTTTCCTTTTTATAAAACTACATACTGCCTTTCTTAACTCATTTTCCCTGTGAATATATACATGGTGCCAGAAATTATATTTAAACTACTTGCTTATTGAAGCAGTTACTGCAATTTTCCTGCTTTCAATGTGAAGACATCTTAGATGTGGTGTATGTAAGGGTTTAAATGCAGCAGCAACACGCTCTCCACATCTCCACTCCCAGTTGCTGTCTCAAAATTTGAAAAACACCTTCATTCTTATGTAGAAGGACAAAGGGCAGGGTCACCTGTCGGTGCCTTGTGCTTAAATTGAGGTGGGATAATTCATGTCTTTTCCTTGTCTTTTTTTTTCTTGAAGATAACTGCTATTTTCACCACAGAGAGGAAAAAAGGTTTTACTGTACATTTTTATACTGGAGCTAAAAGAGTTCAGTAGACTGTCTGAACTGAAAGGTCTAATTAGATTCTACTTTAATGTAAGATCTTGGCTTCAAGGTACTTAACCACTAAAAGAGAGAGGCCTTTAAAAGAGGAAGCTATAAAATGTTTAAATATAAGCATCTTAAGCATATAACTAGGAAAGGAAAATACAATGCACCAGGTAAACTGGGAATTTTCTAATCCATTCTAAAAAACTGCACTTTGTGCAGGTTTCCATTCAGTAGATTTCTTGTCCTCATAAAGGGAATGGTGATAAAACGAGGTGAGCTGTGAGAGAAAAGATCTCAGCGAGATCTCCAAGTTTAAAATAGAAGCAAGCTGTTTTAATACCATTAGTGATACAGAGATTCACAACTCCTTACTGCCGCCCCTTCCACAGGGCTATATTTCCACATTGTATTGTGGATGAAAGATATGGAAGGTCATTTTCTTTTTTATTTCTAATATTTTCCAGACTGGCAAAATTGAAACTCAATGAATTTACTATTGTTAAGCAATACTTAGCAGTGTATTATTACACTGCAGTCCGTATGAGATTTTGGGGCAAATGTTCCTGAAATGCATCTGCATATTGAGTTTCACCACTTGAATTATTCAGATTCTGGGATTGCACGCCCTGAAATCCTAATTCTTTTGGACCCCTTGTGATTTGGGACTTTGTTGAGATGGCTGAAACCTACACCTTCCTCTATTTACCTCAGCCACTTGAACCAACAGCTGCCTGTTGATGACATAATTAAGCTCCAGAGGAAAAGAAGTTGCTCAGACATAAGATTCAGAATCTGGAATTCTCTTCTGCTCCAGGATTAATTTTGTAATTGAAAGCCCTTCATGAATCCTTCAACTCAATAATTTTGTAAACTTACTCGCATTGTTCTTTTGCTTCCTCCCATTTTAAAAATCTCATGCCTTTTGTTGTGAAACTGATAGGACCAAAAAGAAGTTTTGTGAACGAACCTGGTTTCTGGCCTCTACGCTATTGTCCTTTAATAGAGATTAATTTTGTTCTTTCTCTGCTTTCAAATAAGCAGAATCTTAAAGGACGGCTTTAAATGAACACAGTGATGAAGAGGGTCCATTTTGTTGAGACTGGTAGTTGTTTTCGCTTAAAATAATATTTTTGGCTAGGAACTGAAGGGAGGATACCCTGCTAGCATTCAGGAAATATTTGAAGGACTAGGATGTACCCAGCACTAAGGAAAGAATAAAATGAAATACCAAACCAATATGGATTGCTACATTGACACATTAAAAAGAAAATACCTGGATGAGTTGAGGCAGGCTAATATAGAATCTTCCAAAAAGCAAGTTAACTGAATTAGGAGATGGGCCATACATTTTTGTTTAGTAAAATTGCAAAAATGTTAACAGAATTTCTGTACACCCAGCTGCCAGTTCTCTCTGTTGTTAATATTACCATGGTACATTTGCTGTAACTAATGGATCCATGTTGATATATTATTATAACTGAAGTCCATACTCTATTGGAAATCACTGTTTTTTCTCAAATATCCTTTTTCTCTTCCAGCATCCCATGCAGGATATTACATACATTTAGTCTTCGTGTTTCTTCCGCTCCCCTAGACTGTGAAAATTTATTGGGCTTGCCTTGTTTTTGAAGACCTTGACAGTTTCAGGGATGACTCAAAGGGTCAGGTATTTTGTGGAATGTCCCTCAATTTGTTACTTTTTCTGATGTGTTTCTCATGGTTAAAGAGGAATTGTGGGTTTTGGGGAGGAAGATCACAGAGGAAAGCTCTCCTTTAAGCATACCACTGGTACTTGGTATCAACATGACTTATCACAATTGATATTAATCTCGATCACTTGTCTAACATAGTGTTTGTCAGATTCGTCCACTGTAAAGTCCCTTCTCTCCCCCTTCGTGTAATGTATTTTTTGGAAGGAAGTCATTAAGTGCAGTACACGTTAAAGGGCGGAGTATTACACACCAACACTTTGAGAGGTGAACATTCCAAAATTAATTGAGATTTTTCTTTATGGGAAATTTGTTTATACTCCTCCATTTATTTTATTCTACCATTGATTTATATCATTATGGACTCATGGCTATTTACCGTATATTGTGGATCACAGTCCAATACTATATTAATTTGTTGCTCAAATTGTTCCAACTTTAGTCATTGAGAGATCTTTCAGTTGGCTCCTATGTTCCTTGGTCATACACCCATCTTTGTGTTTTTCTAGCACTTCTTTAATTTCTGGCACTACACGAAGCTTCAGGCTCATCTTGTGTTTTCTCTGCCCCAGCCCTAGAATCATCCATTTCTCCAAGGAGTCCTCATTCCTTTTATTGATTCACTCTTTGTACTGAAATGTTCTACAAGTTTCAACAAACACATAATGTTGTATGTTCACCATGACGGTATCATACAGAATGGCTTCACTGCCCTAAAAATGCTTTGTGCCTTACCTATTCAACCACACCCCTCTCAAAACCTTGGCAACCACTGATCTGCTTCCATCTCTGTAGTTCTGCCTTGAAATCCTACAGTGCATAGCATTTTCAGATTGGCTTCATTCACTTAACAATACTTATTTAAGAGTCACTCATGTCTTTACATGGTTTGATAGCTCATACCTCTTTATTATTGAGTAGTATTCCACCATTTGGACATACCACACTTTGTTTATCCATTCACCTCTTGAAAGGCATCTTGATTACTTCCAGCATTTGCCAATTACAAATAAAGCTACAAGAAACATTCATATCCAGGTTTTCTCCATGGACATAAATTTTCAAATCATTTGAATAAATATTTAGAAAAGAGATTGCTGGATTGTATCGTAAGGCTATGTTTAGCTTTGTAAGAAAGTGAAATTGTTTTCCAAAGTAGCCGTACCATTTTGAATTTCCAAGAGCAATGAATGAGAATCTCTGGTGTTCCTTTTTCATCAGCGATTGGGATTGTCAGGGTTACTTCTCTGCTTTTAGCCATTCTACTAGGTGTGGAGTAATACCTCATTGCTGTTTTAGTTTGCATTTCCCTAATTACAAATAGTGTTACGCGTCTTTTCATATGTTTATTTGCCATCTGTACATATTCTGTTGCGAGCTGTCTGTTCCCATCATTTGCCTATCTTTCAGTTGGATTGTTTGTTTCCTTATTGTTGAATTTTAAGTCCTGTGTATATTCCAGATACAAGTGCTTTATCCAATCAGTGATTTACAAATATATTCTCTCAATCTGTGACTTGTCTTATTCTTTTGGCAATAACTTTCAGACAACAAAAGTTTTAATTTTAACCAAGTCCATCTTATCAATCTTTTTCATGCATCATGCTTTGGTGTTGTATCTAAAAACTCATCACCAAACCCAAGGTTACACAGTTTTTCTCCTGTTTCCTTCTAGAGTTTTTGTATTTTGCATTTTATATTTATATCTTTGATGTGTTTTCAGTTGATTTTTGTGTACTTGTGAGTGAGGCCTGTGTTTATGTTCATTTTTTTCCATAGGGACAGGCAAATATTCTAGTCCCATGTGTCAAAAAGCCTCCTTTCTTCATTGTGTTGCCTTTGTGCCTTTGTCCAAAATCAGTTGACCATATTTCATGGGTCTGTTTCTGGGCTCTATATCCTGTTCCATTTATCAATGTCTTTTCTTTTGCCAGTGCCACACTATCTTGATTCTGATAGCTTTATAATAAGTCATGAACTTGGGTAATGTGAGTCCTCCAACTTTGTTCTCTTTTGAAAGACAAAGAACCTAGGAAAAACTATTGTAGGCACCTGAAGCTTTTTGTTAAAGGTTAAAAGACAAAGATAGTAAAAATAACTTTAACTGCAATAATTTGTTAGCACAAGGTAAAATGATGTAAATTATGACATCAAAAACATAAAATGTGGAGGTGGGGAGTAAAAATATAGAGCTTTGTATGCATTTGAATTTATCGGGAATTTCTGAAAAATAGAGTCTTTGGGGTTAGTATGTAGACAATCATGTCATCTGAAGAGCAGACGATTTTATTTCTTTTTTTTTTTTTTTTTGCCTTTTGCTGTAGCTATGACTTCTAGTACAAAGTTGAAAAGCAGTGCTAAGAGAGAGCATTCTTTCCTTCTTCCTGATCTTGGTAGGAAAGTGTTCAGTTTCATAATTAAGTATTCTTTTTGCTGTAGGTTTTTTTATATATAACCTTTGGTAGGTTATGGATATTCCCTTCTATTCCTAGTTTTTTTTAAAGAGTTTTATCACAAATTGGTGTTTGATTTTGTCAAATAATCTTTCTGAATATATTGATATGATCATATTGTTTTTTTATTTAGTCTCTTGGTATGATGAATGATGTTGATTAATTTTTGAATGTTGAACCAGCCTTGCACTCTTGGAATGAACTCAATTTGGTCACAGTGCCTTATATCGTTATGCTGGATTAGATTAGTGCATTTTTCTTTTTTTTTTTAAGACTTTTGTCTCTATCTTCATTAGAAAATTGTCTCTGGTTTGCAAATGTCATCTCCCGATTGTTAGGTTGTCTTTCCAATTGTTGATGGTTTCCTTTGCTGTGCAGAAGCTTTTTAGTTTGGTGTAGTCGCATTTGTTTATTTTTTTTCTATTGTTTCCCTTGCCCAGTCAGCTGTGGTACTTACCTTGAGTGTATTACGCTAAGCGTAATAAGTCAGAGGGAGAAAGTCAAATACCATATGATCTCACCCAGAAATGGAAGATAAAAACAACAGCAAACAAACACATAAAGAAAGAGATTGGATTGCTGGTTATTAGAGAGGAAATAGAGAGGGAAGGAGGTGAAAGGGGTGATTAGGCACTTGTGTGGTGATGGATTGTAATCAGTCTTTGGGTGGTGAACATGATGTAATCTACACAGAAAGCAATATATAATGATATACACCAAAATTTATATAATGTTATAAACCAATGTTACTGCAATTAAAAAAAATTAAAGAGTTTTTTTAAAAAACAAAGAAAAGAAATTGGTCTGTGATTTTATTTTCATGTAATAGCTTTATTTGATTTTGGTGTCAGGGTAACACTGTCCTCATAAAATGAGTTGGGAGGTGCTCCCTCTTCTATTTCTTGGGAAAGGTTGTATAGAATTAGTTTATTTCTTATGTAAATCATTGCTAAAATTCACCAATGAAACCATTTGGGCCAACTGTTTTCTCTTTTGGTAGATTTTTAACTGCTACTTTGATTTCTTCAATCAGGTTCTCTATTTCTGCTGGAATAATTTTTTGGTAGTTTGTGTCATCACATAATCAGTCCATTTCATCTAAGTTTTCAAATTTGTGTTTATAACATTGTTTTCAGTGTTCTTTTATCCCTTTACTGGCCATAGAATCAATAGATTGTCCCCTTGTCCGTTCCTGATATGATAAAGTCTTCTTTTCTCTCTTTTTCTTGGTTAGCTTGGCTAGAGGCTTATCATTTTTATTCATCTTTTCAAAGAACTGGCATTTGGATTCATTGATTTTCCCTATTTCTTTTCCAATTTCAATTTCATTATTTTCTGCTCTAAATTCTTTTTCTTTCTTCTGCTTTCTTCAGGTTTGATTTACTCTTCATTCTCTAGTTTCCTAAAGTAGAAGCTGAGATTATTGATTGTAGATGCATCTTCTGTTTTAATATATATTATTATTAAATATTATTGGCTGCATTCCAAAAATTTTGAGTATAGTTTCATTTGCATTTGGTTCAAAATACTTTTTACATTACTTTGAGACTTTTCCCTCTGCCCTATGTGTTATTTAGAAGTGTGTTTCTTAATTTCTAAATATAGGGGAATATTCCAGCTATTTTTCTGCCCTTGATTTCTAATTTAATTCTGTTGTGGTCTGAGAACACATCCTGTATGATTCCTACTGTTTGAAATTTATTAAGGTGCATTTTATGGACCAGAACATGGTCTATCTTGGTGAATGTTCCAGGTGAGCTTGAGAAGAATATATATTCTGCTGTTACTGAATAGAGTATTTTATAAATGTCAATTAGATTGAGTTGATTGATAGTGTTATTCAGGTTATCCATAATCTTACTGATTTTCTGCCTGCTTGATCTTTCAATTACTGACAGAGGGACATTGAAGCCTCCAACTATAACTATGTGTCATTCAGCTGTAATCCACTGTTATTATAGTGGAGGCTTGTTGATATTGTAGGATGTGAAGGGGGGATGGACATTCTATAATCTGCTCATTAAGCCTCAATCTTTTAAACGGCCTATGTCTCAGAGGTGAAGGCTTCATAAGTGTTTCTGTTCCTCCCCCAGGAGTGTAGTTTTCTATCCTCCATTCTCCTACTCCCTTCTCTGACTATGGCGTTCCTAATCTATTTACTTGAAGTCTAGTATCTTTTCGAGCATTTTTTTGTTCCCTAAGTGAGACAGGAAGGTGGCATTTGGGGGAGGATTTTCTTTCCTAAACTGGGGTAGGGTTTCAAGTTTGCCCTCTGGTGACTCCTTTTCCTCTGGAGACTAGGCTTTTGTGAGGGTGTAGAATCTATGTGGATTTTAAGATTACTGCTCTTCCCTTCCCCCAGCATGGGCCATGAGGGGATCACTCTCAGATCCTCCATCATGAGATCTTGGTGGGGTTTCTGGAATGAAAGCTCACGTTAAATGTAGGACTTCCTTAAGCATGCTACCTCCAAGAATTTCTCACTCTCACACTAGTCTGAACTCACTCTATATTAATTTATACAAATAGGCATTCAAGTGTTCCTACCAGCTATGGATTCCAGTGGCTTCTTCTTCAGATAGGCAAACCTCAGAAGCTGTATCTCTCTAGGTGCTTCTGTCTCTTTAGGTTTGAGCATAGTGGTTTATCTGGGGATGACAGTTCTCAACTTTGTTCAAGAAAAGTCATTGACTTTCATTTTATTCAGTTTTTTTCTTGTTGTAAGGTTGGGAGTGACAATTTATAAACTCTTTATATGCTGAAACTTAAATTGAAAGCTTTGGTTCATGTTTTTAATTAGCCATACTGTCCTGGACTTATTATTCAGCCTCTGAGCATCAATCTCATCATCTCTTTGAAAATGATAAGAGTGGATTATGCACTCTAAATTCCCTTCAGACAAACATAGTAGGACTCCAAGGGATTAATGGACATGGAAACCTAGAGACGGGCCTCAGAAACACCAGTATTTTAGAGCCCCTGACAGGATATAGAAATTTAACTTGAGTAAGCTATTGTCAGTATTAAAATGCTACTAATTCCTGAGCATTCTCTTTTTCATACATTACCTGCTGAAGGTCTGAAATCTACAGATCAAACCATTAGAATTCAAAACAGAGGTTAAAAGCTCACTCCAATAACTAAAATTTACCAATCACCCATGAATTCCCTCTTTTTTCCTTACCTTCTCAATTTCAACCAATATGGTACATTCAATGAATTAGATAAGATGTTACGCTACCCTCGTAATAAAAGTAACCAATGTTACTGAAGAAAAAACAAAAAAAGCAAATGAGTTTTTCCTTACTTATTTGTATAACAGAAGGGTTCATTTACTTGGCATGATTACTTAATATCATCCCTCATCCTTGCACGTGTCTAAGACTGGAGATTAATGTCTCTAGGAGAACGAAAAAGAAACCAAACCAAACAACATCGTAAACAAAATAAAATGTGCTAGCTTACGTGATTGTTTATTTAATAGTATATCATCAAGTCTTTAGGCATGGGGGCTTAGAAAGGTTTGAGTTAGTTACGGACAAGTAACAATTATATTTTTTCATTGGCCATGACCACCTAATAATGACTCCCCCCCTTCATCAGATGGAAATAGAATTTGGGATGTCCTGTGTTTAGTCTTTGGCACCAAATCATTTAATACTTCTTAGTGGTCTCTTTAAACTAAACAGGGCTCAGAGGAAATTTATTTTTTGTCCTATTCTGGTCCTTTCTCGCCTCTCAATTCTGAAGACAATTCCTTTATTGTGCGCACCTGTAAACCTTAGAATTATCTTTGACTTTGTGTTCTTCTCCGCCTCTTATATTATTCTATCGGAAAGTCTTGTCATAACTTCTGTCCAAATGTCTCTGATTCCCCCTTGCTTCTCTGCTCAGACCTGTTCCCACCTTAGACGCCAAGTACAATGAAAACTTACATTAGTCTTCTTCTTTCCGAAATGAAATAAATAACATTAAACTATTAAGCACAAAATTTCCGGAGCAACATAAAAGTAGCTTTATTTTAGAATGCAAATACCTTGATAAGTTAATCAAGGCTAAAATTTACCTCCTGTGTTTTGAAAACTGTTTTGTTAACCCCTGCATTGCTGATGCTCCAAACATATGTTTTGCTTCCATGAGTACATAATAAAAGTTTATTAGGAGCTCAGAGTTAACAGATGGCAAGATAGCAAGATAGTTGGGGACATGGCAGGAAGATGGCGATCCTTGCTGTGTAATCACCTCAACACAGAGGAGATGTGACACTTTTCATTCTCCCTTCTTCAAAGTCCGAGGCTCTGAGCAGCTTCTTTTGTTATTGAAAGAACTATTTTATAAGAATATGCAAAGAGGTTTTCCGAGGCCAAATGAATTCACAAGTTAGTGTTGTTTCTATGTTTTAGATGTTATTTCCCTATCTTTCTTCCCTGACTACTTTCAGCACAATGGCACAGCAGAGCCAAAATGACCTACTTTTTTAGGAGGACTCATTAGCATGTTACAAAGTCTCATTTTTAAACTTTCTATGGCATTTTCTACATTAACCTTATTTGCCATAATAGATTTGCATTTTATTAAATTGTGAAAATAGCGCTTTCTATAATAAGAGATTGGTTAATTTGCCTTTTTACTGAAATGGCTAATTGGGAAGATTTTCATATTGAATTACCATTAGCACCCCATAGATTTTAAAACATATAACTGACTCTCCATAATGCTGCTGTGATTGGGTGTTTTTCCTCTAACTGTTTCTACGGCAAAGTAGACCATCTGTCTCAAGGTCTGACGATTCTGTAGAGATGTTGATGTTCTGTCTTTATCACTTTGCCCTTTGGTTTCAAGAACAAATTTAGATATTTCTATTCTTGCCAATTGCTTCTGATGTTTGGGACATTTAAGTCCTTCTTGTTTGTTGAATTCTGTGAAACATTTGTTATTCTTCCAATTTAAGGAGATATTTAAAACCAGCTGCTTAAATTGTTACTTTAAGTGAGCTTTTTTGAAGATTGAAAATAAAATCATCCAGAAACTAGTAAAAGGAAACATTAATACTGCTTTATACTTAAAAATACATATATACACTGCAATATATATGTATATATGTATGATATATACTAATCTAAATGATACATCCTTAATATATGGCATAATTTTGCTCTTTCAAGAAAAAGAGTAAATTGAGGCTGGCCTGGCGCTGCAGCAGTTAAGTTTACATACTCTGCTTCAGCGGCCCGGGGTCTGCCAGGTTGGAACCCAGGCAAGGACCTACTTACCACTTATCAAGCCATGTTGTGGCAGGCATCCCACATATAAAGTAGAGGAAGATGGACACGGATGTTAGGTCAGGGCCAGTCTTCCTCAGCAAAACGAGGAGGATTGGTGGTGGATGTTAGCTCAGGGCTAATCTTCCTCAAAAGAAAGGAAAACAAATAAGTATATAAAGTAATAGACACTAAATAAGGAAAACTGGCAACATTGAAAAGAAGAAAGAAGAAAATGGAAATTATACAGTATAGCCAACTCAGCGCAACAGCTGAGACAGTTCTCGTGTATTTTTGAGTACTTTCCATGCCTAGAATGTTAGTATATATAGTTCTAAGAATAATTCATGCAAATTGTACCCACCCTTCTTTCCCTTAATAGCAAATCAAAGGCATCTTCCCACATTATTGTTTTCCCTTAAGTCTCTCTAGATTCTCTGCATTCAAGGTCACTCCAGCTTAATAACAAGGGAACTTAAGAAGTGATTACATACCTACAAATGTGGTCAACGCTCGAGAAGTAACAGTTGAGCATGTTCTAATTAAATGCTTGAAAGTGTTCTCTTGTACATTTAAAATAACACATTTATGTAAGTAAGAGGGGAGAGTAAATGAAAGATTAATAGCCCGAGGTCAGAATCAAGTAACGGCCAAAGCAAATAATTGCTGCTATTGTAGTATTTTCTGGATATAGAAAATGTCTTTGGATTATTGACCTGTACCTTTAATAGCAAATGATTATAATTATGTTTTTGGTCTTAACTAAATTATAAATTTCATACACATGGTTATTACTGCTTTCTATAATATGTTAGTAAGGATAATACGTTTTCTTAATGATGATGATGCTAGGGTGAGTTAAATAGAATATATCAGTATAATCTCAGGTTTCACAGAACTGTATTTTATGAATTCAAATGAACTTCAACAGAAACCCCATCATATATACTTATTGTAGTGGATGCTGTGAGATCAAACATTTGTCAGTTTCAAACAGTTATAATGAATTGTTGTTGCTTCTACTTAAACTTCTGTATTGTATATGAAGAACAATTTATTTATTTATTTATTTTGCTGAGGAAGATTCGTCCTGAGCAAACGTCTGTGCCAATTCTCCTGTATTTTTTCGTATGTTGGACACCTTCACAGCGTGGCTGGTGAGCGGAGTATGTCTGCGCCTTGGATCCGAACCGGTGAACCTGGGCCACTGAAGCAGAGTGCATGGAACTTTAACCACTTGGCCATGGGCTGGGCCCCACAATGATTTATTTTTAATATGAATAAATAAGTTTATACTCAAATTCATATGTTGCTAGAAAGAAGTATTGACTCAATTACAATACTGCTTTGTCTCTCAATTGTTTGCTCTGCTCTTTTTCAGATTTCACTGATCAGAATCACTTCAAGAAAAGTACAGTAGAAATTTAGGGAATCGTCAAGAGATATGAAACTAAAGAAGCAGGTAGAAGAAGAATAACATTATTTTCAATAATATGTCATTACTCATAAATCAAAAATAAGTATTTGATACTCCTAACCTAACATCTGTTCTGAGTTCCTGGAGCACCATCATTTCTTCAGTGTAGGTCGCATCTTTCTCATTTGGATAGAAAGTTCTTATTAATGACTTGTAAAACTTTGTCTCTGGAAACAGAAGGCCACTGAGCTATTCAGATGGCCTGAAGTGAAATGCACTTTTTTTCTGATTAATTTTTAAGTATTATTGCTGAGCTAGATTTATGTAATGTTAGCATATATTGTTTGGACATTTAAACTTTTTTTTTTAAGTATGCCTTTTGGTGAGGAAGATTGGCCCTGAGCTAACATCTGTTGCCAATGTTCTTCTGTTTTTTTTTTTCTCCCCAAAGCCCCAGTGCATAGTTGCGTATCCTAGCTGTAAGTCCTTCTAGTTCTTCTATGTGGGATGCTGCCACAGCATGGCTTGATGAGCGTTGTGGAGGTCCGCTTCCAGGATCTGAACTGGTGAACCCTGGGCTGTGGCAGTGGAGCACGAGAACTTAACCACTACGCTACCAGGCCAGCCCCCAGGAGAGTTAAATACTGACTCACTAGACACATACCTGAGGTATCATGATAATTCTGAGGCATTTTGTTGGAATTTTGTTTTTAAGGCTTAGTTTAGGTGTTCTGGGTACTGTGTTTGGGTATTTAATAAGTGCTCAATAACTATAAGTTGAGTTTGATCAACTTTGTGATATTTCTCTAGCAAATATCTTATATAGGTCTGGTACAGTGCCTTGAATCTTACAGCTGCATCTTTGGAGACAGAGCTCTCATAGACTGTCTTCACAAACGTTTTGAAGGCAGAGTCGTGTATATTATGTGATGGATTACATCTTGTCTGGATCACAGGGAGTAAAATGTTATTACAATAAGATAGCACTTCTTGTTTAATTCTCAAGATCAGTCTCCTTTTGTTCAGAAACCCGCAGAACGATGCCTGACTTGGGGAGCACCATGAATCTTTTCCACAGTAATTTTGTATGTATATATCTATAACTATCTCTCTCTGTATATATACAAAATATATATTACATATATAATCTATCATATATTTACAAAATTAAAATGATATCCATTTTATATATATTTATAAAATATTATATATTTTTTCCAAGATCTTTCCTCCCCCTTGCACAAGGTCAGTATGATTTGTTTTTGCTGGCAAAACTTATCTCTGGAAAGAGTTCAAAGATGGAAAGCTCCGGAAGGAGCTCAGTTGCCTGTTGTCTAGCATTGATGACAACTCACCAGTGTATGGCTCTAGAATATGTAATAATTGCAAATATACTGCATCAAATGTTGGCTTATATTGATCTTAGTAACCAATTGTCTGGGTCCACTGGCTGCTCAGAACAGAAATATCAAATACCACACACATATTTCCTTTGAGGTTTGTGAATATCACATTGAAAAATATTGACCTCAATGTCAAAGAAAAAAAATTTTTATATGAAAAACTTATCTGTGGCTAATATTTATATTATTACAAAATGTTCTGTAATATCTATTTCTTTAAGCTTATAGTGTAAGCTTCAGAATACCTTGCAATTACACTTTTTGCACCTTAGAACAAACACACTTGTGATTTTTCCATGAAGAAAGTATTATAGGAAATCAAGTTACTTTTTTTTTTTAAATTAGCTTCCTACAAGGCCAATATTTGGGAGGAGAATGGATGCATATTATTTGTTAGACTATGTTATTTTCAATCTAGGTAAATTTGATAAAATTGTGGCCATATTCTTTTTATAAGAAAAGAAAGAAAAAGATCTGGAAGCTCCAATCCCATTTGAAGATCTAGCTGCTAGCTGATTTGTCTGTCTTGTAAAAAAGGAAAGATTGGCTTTTTGTTTAAGTTCAATATCCCCGTGGTGCCTAACAGTCTCGATACCAGTATTCAGCCTGTCATTATCCATTTCTGTATCAACCAATCTCATTTTGCTCTAAGAGATTCATTAAATTGCCTATGTCATAATTTCATTTGAGTTTAATAGTTTAAGCTATCTTGTCACAAGTGTCATTGTCATCCAAATAATTTCCCAACTATCAAACTGTATATGGTTTCATTTTGGGGGGTCTAAAATTAAGTAAAGTGGTATGGTCTCTGCCCTTTAGCAGTTTATCATCTCAGAAAAAATTGGTTAAGGCAAACTTGCAGAACTCCATCTGTGATTTATTTCTGTGACTTTGCCTGTGATTCTTTCTTGAGCCCTTTTCCAAGTCTCTGTCTCCAGATATTTGCCTTTGGTTGGAAGAGCAGAAGGTTGGTAGCAGTGTGTGTGTGTGTGTGTGTGCGCGCGCGTGTGCGCGCGCGCTCGCGAGAGTGCACATCAAGTCATGGGTCTGTATCTTAATCAGGTGGAAACATTTTATTAGGCCATAGACCTGGCATGATTGGTTGACTTAAGAAAAAAGAAAGTAGAAACAGTTTCACAATTCTCCAACTCAAGCTTAACTCTAAACTCAATGCTTTGCCCAATACACCACTCCAGAGCAGAGAGAAGCTGAGAACACAGAAAGATGCCTTTTCCTAACATCACCCTTTTGCTTCTGGACCAGCCTGATGTAAACTTAATCCAGTCACTTCTATGGAGGAAGCGGCCATTCTTTTCCTTCCACAGCAGAAGTGTAGATCACAAGACACTAGGGATTTCTGTAATGCTGGCTCAAACAGAGAAAACCTGAGAGTGGTCTAAGAGGACACAGGAGGATTTCTGCTCCTTATCTCTGTGTCTTCCCAAACACAGCCACCTCCAGACTGTGCACATTATTAATGGCTGTCATTTTTCTTTTTGAACAAATCACCTCCATGCAGTTTGCACTCGAGGGTACTGGAGAGTGTCCTGCCTATCTCTGTACATTAAATAACCTTATTGTGGTGCTGAGCCTGGCCATGTCTCTCCCTTTCTCTGTGGCAGGTGTATTTATCATTTTCCCCACTCTGACATTCCTAGCTCCAGCTGCCAGACCAGGCCTGGCGCCTTTCTCTCCGTAGATTAGTTTGCATTCTACAGGATTAAAAAGGTTTAGAGAGCAACTGGGAGTTGGCAGGAAGAGTCTGAGTTGTTTAGAAATGTCAGAAAAGCGTCAAGACTGCCAGTTTTCTGGGGGCGAGAATGGGGGGAGGAACAGAAGCACTTTTCAGTCAGATTCTAGCAGACAAAACACCGCGAGACAGAGGCAGCGAGGATCCCTAAGATAATAAGAAATTGTTGTATTATGAGTAGAGTTGGACGAGAAAAGAGAAGGAGGATGGTGAAAGGGGCAAACAACTCTGCTTTTCCATCAGGCAACTGAAAGTTGGAAATCAGACAGCCCAGTACATCACGCTCCAGTGTCACTCATCAAGGTTAGTCAACCTTGTGGAAAGCAGCCACGGGAGAAAAGACAAAACAAGAGGTGGGGTGCTCTGAAAACACACATATGACTAATGCATTGAGCAGCATCTCACTTTCTCATTTCATTTTCTGCTTGTATTCAGATTTCTTTGACTATTTGTGGAAGAGGGAGCCTTTATCTTTGATGTGTTTCTTTGGAGAGAGGGAGTACTTCCCCGGGCTCAGAAAGAAACCTTGATCTCCCAAATATTCTGTGCAGGTGACAAAGAAAATGTGTGACTTATCATTTTTAATGCTGTATCTATCATATGCACAGCCACCACTGCTAAGAACAAAGAGGAATTGTGTGTGAAAACCTAAAGCTGGATTAAGCAAGAAAAATGAATCAGAGAGTGTTATTACCACACTGTATATATGGATAGATTGGCTACACCATCCTGCCAATGTTTTGTGCCTTCACTGGGGCATATATTCTGAGCAGCCTTGGAAAGTGTATGACTCAGTACACCAAGAAAAAGGACTGAGACCTGAGAAACTTGGCAAAGAATTTCCTTGGATTTGGCTGAATTTGAAGTGAAGCACTGAAGTCATTTGGCAGACCTCATAGAAGTGATTTCCACCATGCCATGTGCCAGTTTATGTCACACTTTGGGACTTTCTTAGGTAGGGAAGGAAGAAGAGTAGATAAGAGCAATTTTTTTGACTTTGTCCTCATGGCATGAAGTGTGAGAACACTCTTAAATTGGGACTCAGAAAGAAGAGGTTTAGTCAACATCTTGGGCTTTTTTCTTTACTTTTAACATCGATAGTGTCTAGCCCAGATGACTTTTAAGGTTTCTTCTAAAATAAAATCATGTAATTCACTTATTAAACTCATACTCCTGGCCCTAACAGCTGGACTAGGCTAGTGAATTCTGCCCTGGCCCAGCTGTTCTGTGTGCATGTGTCCTGTTTAAAGGTGTTATTAAGGAAAAGGTCAAATCTTCTTCCTTGTGATGATAAGTTCTTAACCAGACATTGAGTTCAGGGGCCAATGTCAGGGGCATCTAAACAAATAGGGCCAATCAATAGGAAACTTCCTTTTGGCCAAAGTGGTGTTTTCAAAATTAGTTAATCACTTCTCCTCATGGAGGCCAGGCTCCCAAGGGGATGCAGGCATGTCTTCCATCTCAGAGAAAGAAGTGGATCTTGTCCTCTCGGGATAAATATCTACTCTTATTAAGTTCTTTACCACCTTGCATATATGAAGCCTCATTCCACCAATGTGTCTCCATTCTCTTCTCTTCTTCTCCACAGGATTCCTCTCCTAGGTCTGTGTGTCTACCTGCGTCTCCCTTGGCTACACCTTCAACCAGATAGCTCTACTCAGATCTCTCCATCTTATGTTGTTCTTTTCCTTTATGCATAAACATGTTTGGAGCAAGACATAGGACAGGACAGCAAAGGTCCTTGTTCTCATGCAATTTAATTTCTAGTGCGCTGTGGGAGTGGGGAGGAGATTTCAGGGAGAGAATGATAATGATAAACATATACATAAACAAAATACTTTAACATAGTGATGAGTACTTTAAAGACAGTAAAGTTAGGTGACAGAAAAGAGAGTGAATGGGAGGTGGGCCAGGGGGCTACTTGAGATTCTGAAGTGAAGAAGACCTTTCTGAGAAGATGGCATTTTAAATGAAACTAGAAGTTACAGGAAATATCCAGTCTCGTAAAGATCCATGACAAAGCATTCAAGGCAAGGGGAGTAGTCAGTGCCAGACCCACAAGGCCAGCAGGAGCTAGGCACCAAGAAGAGAATAAAGGCCAGTGTGGTTCTGCCACAGGGAGCAACAGGGAGTGTGGTAGGAAACAGAAACAAGATAGACAGGACTGTATCATGAAGGCCTGAGGGCCTGAAGCTGTGCTTAAGATTTGGAGGCTGCCTTTGGAGGATTTTCAGCAGGAGGTAACATAATATAATTTGTATTTTAAAAATCATCCTCACTGTTGTGTAATGAACTGACTGTGGAGAAGCAAGAGTTGAGGTGAGAAGGCCAATAGGGAGGCTACTACAGTAGTCCAGGTGAGACATCATGGTGACCTGAACCTGGACCACAATGGTGGCATGCAGATGGACAGGAGACATATTCAAGACCTAATTCTGAGATTAAAGCAACCATTTTGTGGGGTAGATTGAATCTGTCAAGTAAAGGAGGAAACAGGGCTGAGAATGACTTCCAAATCTCTAGTTTGAGTAGTTGAGTCCGTAGGGGTGACAATGATTGGGATGGGGAAAGCTGAGAGAGGAACAGATTTGAATGTTAATGAAGGATTTGTCTTTGGCCATCTTTTTTACACTGTATCCATTTCAAATAGATTTCTATTGGGGGCAGGAGGAAACACCTCACTTTTCATGTTTCCATGTGGTGGGACTTCTGATTAAATGGCTACTATTCACTTCTCCCTGCCCCTCGCTCATACATCCCCTGGCAGGAGAACTCAATTATTTGATGAGTACATTTATGAGCAAAAATGAGGAATGCTTGGTTCTGCCCTTTCCACTTTCTTTTCTCCTTGAGATTTGCCTTCACTTGGGTTCATACTCTGGAATTTCTGTGACCATTAACTTCCATAGTCACATTCATTCAATCGATGAGCCACGTTGATTCTGTTACAGCTCTCTTGTGTCTCTTTTTTCTGTCATTCTCTAGGTACCAATCCTCATTACTTATCATTTGAAACCTTGACTGCCAACCTACAGCCTCTCCCCATCTACATAATGTTAAATGAACATTTTGTATCAATAACTTTCAGGGGTTTGGGCTGAAAAAATGATGTAAAACTCCCTTAGACCATTTACAATTTGGCTCCAGTTAATTCTTTCCCAATTCATGATCTAATAAAAAAAAAAAATCTCCATTTCTCACTACTGCTTTACACTATCTGAGTCTCCATGGATCATCTGTGCTATTCTGTTAGCCTAAAACCTTCTGACATTTCTGCAAGGCCTAATTCTTTCCATCCTGTAAGATCCAGCCTCAATGACACGAGTGAAATGAAATATTTTCCTATCGATATCTCCAGATGGAGATAATTTCTGTCTTTAAGTATCATATTAGAATCTGACCCATATCCCAACAAGTACACTGAGAATTTTTCATAGAAAGTTTTGTGTGTATGTGCATCCTCCACTGACCTCCAACTCTACATTTTAAATTGTTCTTAAGAGTAGATTCTCGAATAGCAATTGCCAGATTAAAAAGAGTAGTCAAGGGAATTTATGATGTTCTGAATCCTGATGAACATCATGAAGGCACCTCTCACCTAAAGGAGAATGTTAGTGAATTAGCAAGACAGAAGTGGAGAATGAGACAGGGGCCAAGATAAACATTACTCTGTAGTCTGTTTCTTTCCTTCCCTTGAGCTTCTAGCAAAGTCTCAAGGGATCCCCACAAGCACATTTTAAGTTACTTTTTGTGGATTAAAGTCATAGATTCTAGACTTCTCCAAACTTCAATTGCTAATTACCTGGCCCTTAACTGAGTGATATCAGGGGCCTGGTATTCTTAAATATGTAAAATCCTGGTGGGGTTTGCTGTTATTTGTATAAATATGGAGCTTTCTGGTTCTTACCCAAAGCTACTGATCCACTGCTGAATAGCACTGAGCATCTATGTATCAAGATAACGCTTTTGATTTTACATTGTGACATTTCTGGAGGAACACAGAGCTCAGCACAAACAATGGTTCTGATACCATCAACAAAAAAGATACTGGAACGCACTGCTCCTTGAAAACTGAAACCGGCAGCATTTTTTTAATATGCTTCTAAAGGATAGAGAACCAGTGACCTGCTATCAATATCCTTTTATTGCCATTATGAGATACTTTCAATTACACAATATCACCTGGATCTCACACTACCTTTTTAAGATAAGCAGGACGAGTATTTTAAGTCCACACTCGTACAGACGAAGTAACTGAAGTGCAGAAGAAGGAACTGGCCCCAAATCACAATGTTAGTGAATGGTATAGCGAGAACTTGAATCTCTGCGTGTGGGGCTGACACAAGTGCTCTCTCACGGCATTATGCAGCAGATTGACAAACTAGCATTTGGGGTTATCAAAGACTAAATTAATTGGACGAGGGGTAATTAGTGCAGGTTTACACACATACACACACACACAAAGACACAAGCACATGCACAGACACGAACAATTTGTGGGACCAAAAGAGTGCAATATTTTTCTTCTGGTCTTTCAATTTTGCTGCATTTAATAATTACATTAATTATTTTTCTCTATGAAATGCAAAGACTGAGGCAGCAGAGAAATGAAATCAGATATTGCCTATCTTACAGAATTTTCCGTTTTTTATCTAGAAGCTTGGCTTTAACTGGATCTAACAAAATGCCATACGCCATGGGGAAAAAAACTTTTCGGAAATACCTTATCTCACTCATTTCTCTTTTCATCTTTGTTTTCATCTGTGTCCAAAACTCTTTTAAATGCCACGTTTGTGTGTGTATGGGGATTTCCAGTCGAAAACCATTTGGGATTGAAGGTTTTCTGTCGTGTGTAGAATCCGGATTGAAGCCCCAGGAATGGCACGTTTGGGGACACAGGAATGACATAGGCAGCACCTCTGGCCATCTTGAGTCAGTACTCAGCATCCACCATGATGTCTCCCCCAACCTACTGCCCTTGCTCATCATGCCCCAGCCTCCTGGAATGTCTTTCCCCTGGACACTGCTAATAATCCTAGCCTGTATTTTATGTATTGCATACAGATCCAGCCAATCATACAAATGCAAAATCTGTATTAGTTCTCTAGGGCTGCCATAACAAAGTTCTACAAATGCAGGGTTTAAGCAACATGAGTTTATTCTCTCACAGTTCTGGAGGCTAGAAGTCCAAGATCAAGATATTGGCAGTGTTGGTTCCTTCTGAGAATGGTGAGCGAAGAAACCGTTCTGGCTTGTATTCCGTGTATTCTTTATCGCTGCAACTACTATGAGAGCTGGGACATAGTTTATTTTCTTCACTCCTCCGTGACCCAATCTAGAAGAGTGCCATCCGTGGAGAAGGGTTCAAAGAATGGATTAATGTATATCCTCAACAAAACCCTTAGGCAGGAGTTTTTGAAAGCAGAAATGGAATCCCTTTGGTGACATTGCATTTCCTAAATTTTGAATTGGGCATCCTAATTTGAAAGCCGTTTGAAAAAGCCTCTTATCAGTTAAGAGCTCATCAGTATCATTTGCTTAAATATATATACACAGACTCAAGGGTAAACCTCTCAAGAAAATATGCGATTGTAGCAAGGTTTGGGACTCTAGTCTGGTCTCTTTTAATTCATACCCTTGTCTTTAATTCTGATTTACTTTCAGTCAGAGCATTGATTTACCTTTTTTCAGTCTTTTCTCACTTTGTTTTTCATAAGCCCTTTGTTGGTTGGCTAAAAATTATTGCCTCTGAATTAGAGTTTAATGGAGTTAATATATCAGTATGTTATTTAGGGTTTTAGTCTGTGATTAATCCAAGAAAATCTGGTTGAGTGCCTTACCGGAGGGCTGTGTTTCCTCCAGGTTGTAGCATTAGTCACGTCAGATGGGAGTGGACAAATACAGAGTGGCAGAAAAAATGAGGTAGAAACCAGGGGAATCTGGGCTTTGGCACTAGAAAAGAAGGGTACATTTTTTGCAGCGAGCTCAGTTTTCAATTTGAGGGTCTCTGCTGAAGCAGGTTGACTGTAATGCTGGCGGTAACCGGGATTAAGGTGTTATTTAATTTAGACCTATGCTTATGATGAACTAACCAATTTGCCTTTGTATTCAACTATGTCATATTTTCAATCTAAGCAAAGGGCAGACTGTTAGGTTATGTGGATCTAAGACAGGCAGTTCTATTTGTGACTCTCTCTCCTTGTCAGACGAAAAGGAGCTTAATCTTTATACCAGTCCTGTAAATAACATTCAGAACCAGTTAAATCCGATTCTCAATTTTTGTGCATGTCATCAAATATGCATTAACCTCACGCCCCAATATCTCTGTGTCTCCTTTCACTAGGGACCTCCCCCACCCTCTATTGCTTTCCTGATTGGCAGGCCAAGAGAATACCAGCAGAAAATTTACCTGAATTCCTCTCTCAAACACAATGGCTACAAAAAGCTGAGAAGGGTTATGGAGACAAGCCCGTACATTTTTCCATCTGAAAGAGGGCCTGGGAAATTAGATTCTGCCAGTCCGGCTGAGATGTCAGCACATCCTTCTAGATACATTTTCTCTACCAAGAGCATGGCTGGCAAATATTTCCTCCTGCAGTGTGTGTGGGCCCAGTGTGAAATAGCCGTGCTTGTTTCATTCAAGATACCTGGAGCTACAGGTTACTTTTGAAACCAGCGAAAATCCCCTGCAGTTCCAGGTTACTTTGACATAGGTAATGACTGAAAATTCCTCTGAGCTTAGATTTTACACTTGTGATTCTCCAAATTAGCTTTTGCTATCCCTGCAGGTTTCTGCCTTTCGAGCTTTTAGCGTTGTAAGTTTCTAATATAACCAGGCACCAAAGTCCTTAGCTTATCAAGTCACAAACTACCGCAGGATGGTTGGGGGGATGTGAGTGCTTGTTCGCGGGGGCAGCAGAGTTACAGTTAGCGGAATGAAGAATTGAAGAAGTGTCCTATGATGAGGAGAAGAAATGGTGCTGGATATCAACTACAGAGGCACCAGCTAATACCCAGTTAAATCTGTACCAGAAACGGACAAAACTTTGAAAAGGGAGGAGAATTACGGAAGGTCATGGAAGGACGATGTTTCTCTCATCTTCCTGACATTTTATGTATACTCTTGTGCCATGTGAAGCAAGAATAAATAAAAATATTTGGCCAGGATTTCACGTATCATGTCCCACATTTTGTGGTTAGGTTTAACTTTTAGAACCCTAATTCATTGAGTCTTCACAAATGTCAAATATCTGTCAGCAACAAATATATTATGATCTGCTTATGAGCATGAATAACAAATATTATTTTTATTTCGTATAATCAGAGGGCTTGAAAGGAAACTAAGATGCCATCAAAGCTGTCTGTCTAGCCATGTGCAAACGTGACCATTCTTACAGAAAACTGTGGACATATGAGTATCTGGACTGTTTTCAAAGGATCTGGACATTTCTCCCTTGAATAAATCATTCTTGCTGTTTAACAATCTTTACAGTTGGGACGTGCCTTCCCATAAAGAACTTGCTTTTAGAATTGACTCGAAGTTTTCCATTTTGCTGGAAGAAACAGACTACTTTGTATTGTTTGACCACATACTAATGCTTTTGTAGCCAAGGAATTCATTACATGGTGAATGCATAGTGTGGGGGATATTTCTTCCAAGCAACCCTCTCTTCCCTCCCTCTAACCTCTGCAATTTCAAGTAGGATTGTCTCACAGATACTCTTTTTCTTCCCCTCTGGGTTACAGTACATCACACTAGATGGCAGTAATACCCCAGTTTGCGAGTCCATTTTGCATCGCCCCTACCCCCACACGCAACCTTTGCTTGTCCAAAATAATATGGAATAAAACATGCAAATAAAATCCGTTCATTTTGTGCAAGGTTCATTCAGAAAAGCTGATATACAATTAAAGCTGGTAAGGAAAAAAATATGTTAAACGATATTGAAAACTCAGGCATTGTGGGGTTTGGGGGGGAGGGTGTCCTCAGGTTTGTTTCTTTGTTTGTTACTGTCTTTCACATATAGTTTAATTACAAAAAAGAAATTTGTGGGGCCAAACATCTAAGCTTAAATGTGAAGGTAAAAGTATACATCTGAGAAAAGAAGGGAAGACGGTCATGCTAGTTGCATATATTTTTTCAAATGCTATGCTTCTTCCAGCAGATTGACGATGCTTTTATGCAACATTAACCTGCATTTTCTAGACAGAGATGGCCAGTTGCAAGCTCAGAGCCCTATGGGTATTGCCCATTAACAGAGAGTAGGATGATTGGAAGGAAAACAAAACCAACCCGAAAGCTCTTGATACAATGAGAACCCCTTTTCATTGTGTTTGTATAAATCTGGAGATCTGCTGAGGATTTGGAGGGAGACAAGTTCAGTTTCTGTAAAATATTCTAGGTCAGCTAATCCAAAGCTCCAGAATGCCCTAGTCAGTGGGAACAGTTACAGAAAAATACGCAAAAAAATGGCTCTACTCTGATTGGCACTAATTTACTTTGTATATAAAGTAGTAGAAAGGTAGAATGTTTTCATCCAAACAAACTTGTCCAACGTTTACCTTGATGGTTACAGCAATGTTATTTTTTTCCTCTCACCATTCACAGCCCTGAGCTTTATGTTGGAATTCACAGGCTCTATGCTCTCATTTTAAAGGAAAGCATATAATCACCTTTTAAAGGTTTTTACACAGAGGTACACACTTTAAAGGTTACTACACAGAAAACTGAAGCAGCCTCATAAGGAGTAGGATGAATTCATGAGCAAATATGAAGAATGTTCCTTAACATGCATGTGCAAATGCTTAATGCATTATTTATAGATACTGTTTTACCGCAAAGATCAAGGTCATGCATTGGACTCCTGGGCAATGGGTCAAGTCTTGAGAGGCCATCCTGATAATCCCAGCTGACAGTTTCTTGGATAGAGTTGGTATACTTTATGTGGATGTATTTTCCAACTTGGAGGGAACAGTGAAAACTTTTTGTTTTTAATTAGCTAGCTACTCATTTATCCAACTTGATCACAACTCATTAATTTTGATCAGAAACAGTGCGTGGGGTTCAGAGGTGTTGCTATGCTCACATTCTCTCTCTCTAGATTCTATGAATCATTCTACTAAGAGAAGTATGCAATTAACCTTTCCTTCTAGTAACCGCTTCTTGTCTTCTACCCTTTGCCAATGATGTTTCCACAGTGTCCAGAGAAAAGCAGACATGATAATAGTTTGACTTATAAGAAAATACTGGAATCCTAAGACATTTACTTTAGAATTTCCAAAGGAAAATTATTTCTAAACGCTTTTCAAAATCAATATATATTCAATGTTACAGCATTCCATATCTTTAAGTTGTTACCCACACTGGGACCCTTTGTTGTATGTGTCCCCCTTGGGGTCTCCTGTATTATACAGAAGATGTAGACCCGCTTGTTCAAGTAATCTTGGGACATGATATTGAGGTCCCGACCTCTTCTAGCATTAAACAAGCAGTGGCATATGGTGGGGGGCTCAGGAGGGAGTGGGCCACCCTTGTGCATGCTGTAAGGGGGGTCATTGTCTTTGGAGAATTTAAAAACAATGCTAAACCTTACTAAAAATAAGTCTGGTTTTTATTGTCTTCATGCACCAGCAATTCTAAACAATGTCAGTAAGAAAACAGTCCTCCATGCCAAGCAGATCCCTCTTACTCCCTGAAGGGTTGTGGAAAAAGGGAAGGTTCTGGATGCCATCATACTAGCTCAAAGGGGCTCTGTTTTCCACTTAGGCTTCAATGTAAAAAAAAATAATAATAATAAAACAAACAAAAGCACAAAGTTCTCTCATCCTGCCTTTGAAAGTCTTTCCCAGTTCTAGTCTCCTATATTTCCTTCAATTTTGACTTGAAGTTTTCACATATTATTCCTGTGAGCAAGGAGGATTTTGTGGAAATTAGCACTTTGCATGAATACTAAGCATTTCTAGGTTGATCTGGGCTTTCCTTGAGATCTTGAAGCCACCTTTATGCCTTTCTGTCTTTCCCTACATCCAGGATCAGTAGATCAGAAATCAATCAAAATAGCAGTGATATTTCATACTAACAAAATACTATAAAATAAAAACATTCAGAAAAAAAGCATCCCTGTTTAATAGGCAATGGAATTCAGGGTAAGAAAAGGTGGCAAAAGGACCTCCTGGGAGAGGATAACTGGCAAGAACTTACCACCAAAGCGAATCAAGGTAGCTCCTAAGCAGTCATCTCAGGACATCTTTGTTTTGATTAAACACCTCTGCATCAAGATGTTTCTAGGTCAATCAAAAAGATCAATGAGTGAATTTATAGTCAAACCAGGGTACGAATGGAAAGCAGTGTTGGTATCATTTGTACATCCTGGAGAGATGTATAAATAAGACCCATGATTAGAAGCCTAGATTTTAAAGTCAGGAAACTCAGAGTTTTAGTCCTATCCCCAACACTTACTAAATGGATGACATTGCTTAAGTTTCCCTTAAAGATTTGGTTTTCTCATCGGTTAAATTGGTATAAAATTAGCATAATAATAGCATATTATGGGATTGCCATTAGGTTTAAATGATATGACGTAGATAGAATGCTTACCTCAGTTCTTGGCACATAGAAGACTTTCAATGTTTCCTAGCTATTTTTTCCATATAGAGTTCTGTATGCATAGTGGGTGATATAATAATTCATAATAATTCTCTTTGGCCTAGACTAGCTACCAATTAAGACAGTAGTGGGTTCATCAGGCCTTAAGCAAATGATCACTCTAGTTCCTCGTTTTATCTCTCTGTATTGACTCACTTACGCACACATCAGTCCCAATTATTTAGTCCAGCTCTGGTTATTTAGAAACTATCCCATGCCCTCTCACCAGTGTGTAAATAATGACAATATTATACTCCTAAGATGGATGGTGAATTTATAACAGAGAAAGAAGAAAAGGCAAAATCAGTATGGACTGAAGTAAGAGAAGTTTTTATGGAAGAGGAGCAACTTGAGGTCAGTCTCCCAAGACAGTGTGAGTTTGAAGAGCGGGGAGCACGAGGATGGTTCCACTCAGAGTTGGGGGAAGAGCCTGAGCAAAGGAGTGAAGACAGGGAGACAAAATGTGCGCAAAATAAGGGGGGAAGCAGCATCACTGGTGTGGGAAGACATGTCATGAGTAAATCAGGTTGGATAGGTAGGCAAGGCTTACCATACAGACCTTTCAACACTGCGCCGAACTCTGAAGCAGGAAGCCACTTGGGATCGGAGATTTAGGGTTGGGGCTGAGATGCAGGGTGAGAGCTGGGTTTAAGATTGGAGTTGGGAGTTGTTGTTAGGGTTTGAAACTGCAGCTGTGGCTGGGGTTAGGTTTGGGGGTCACTTATGTATAAAAGCGAAAATGTATACATGTATGGATGCATAAATTTCAGAAGGTTCAAGCTCCTTGAAGCTAATCAATGCATTTCTGTTTAAGAGCCTCTGTCTCTCGCTGTGTATATCTCTCTCTCTCTATATATATGTAGATATATAGATGCATATACAAATCTACATATATATACACACACACACATATGAGTACAATATATGTTCACATACACATATATAGTCAAAGCAGTGACTGCTTCTACTATGGGAAATGTTATCTGATACATTTGCTAAACCAAATAATAAAAATAAGAACTAACATTTATTCAACCCAGGCACTGTGCTTAACACTTCATCTGTGTTCTCTAATACAATTTAAATCTAATGGAAATGGAAGAGAGAGATTATAGTTGGGGTGGAAAGGGGACTGAGATCAAGGAAAGCAGCTAGCAATCTGTTGCCAAAATCCAAATTTGAACTGATGAGGCTCTGGAGTATGGTACACAGAACTGGGAATGGAAGGGAAGGAGGAAAGTGTGAAAAATCTTAGAAAGGGAGAAAGGATTTTCCTTTGGAAGAGATCAGGTAGAGAGTTTTTAGAGAGGAAACTTTGAAAGATGTTTGTAAATTTAATAACTTGGGAGGCTACAGGAATGAGAGAGGCACTGACATGTTTGTAAACTGCAGTGTGCTTATAAATGCACAATATCATTATATTATTTTACTTATCTATGCAATCCTTCAAAAGAATACTTGGCTTCCTGTTGTATATTATCCTCTGCTCTGTGGTCTACTTTAAATAATATCCTTCCAGCCCTTCTCTGACTTTGTCTTCTTCTTGTTTCCAAGCAAAGAGGAGAGAAAACACAGCTACAGACCGGCTTGCTTCAGTGATATCAAACCCCATGACCATCACTTTTCCAATCAGGACATGGTTACCCTAGCAACCAGCTTCTCTGTTTTCTCATTTTCTCTCCCAAGAAGTACAAGTTACTTTACGTAGACTAACTGAAGAAAACCTATTCACTATATTCTGCATTTTACAATTTGGCTCTCCTAAAGATATCTCACTGTTTCTTTTTCTTAAATGGGTTGGGATCTTATATGTTTTTCTGAGTATTTTAAGACCCAATTTAAACAAAATAGACTAGGTGATGTCCTCAGGAAAGCAAAACATTTCACTCTATCATTTTTTGAGGCTGACATTGTAATAGGTGGTTTGGGGAAATCAGGAAATATTAACAATGCCCTCCTGAACTTTAAGTCCAGACTGAGATAATGAAATTATGATTTATTTTTCTCGAATCTTCTATTCTCCCTTCCTGTCATTCCTCAACTGGCTTTCTCAGATAGAAATATCATGGTCATTTCTGCACTTCACAGAATAAGACTGACATTTAGTTAAAGGAGATAATACATGTTCAGAATTCAGAGATAAGGTAGGGGTTGGAATGATGCTTTTCCTAATGTGATGATTTTTGTGGAGGAAATCTAATTGTTACGGCAAGCCAACTATGTGTCAGGCATCGCATGAAAGAGTAGTCCTTTGGTACAAAAAAGATTTTCCTGACTCATTTTGCCTTTTTGTCCTAAGTTTTTCTTTCAGCAGTAGTCCAATTCATCTTTTATAGCTAGATTAGAAGAGTTTTAGAAGAGAGGACTAGAAAAAATTCAAGACCACTACTTGATAGTTTTCTCAGTAGTATCAACTCATATTTGAGCAATTTCATACCACTTGAAGAATTTAGGTTTCCAGCAAAAGGGAATTTTAAACAATTTGAAATAGCTAGATTTACACTGGCAGATGATAAAATATAGGCATCCATGTACAAAGCATTTTTATTATAATTTGCTGAAGGGTTTATGAAAGCTTAAATTTCTATGGATTTGGGGGTTCTCAAAGTTTTAGACTTTAGAGTTTCTTAAATCTAATGAAGATACATCATCAAGGTGGACCACACGAAGAAATGAAGAAGGTGATTTGAGAAAAGAATTGAAGGAAATGAGGGACAAGTCATGAGAATATTTGAGGGAAGAAAATTCCAGCCAGAGGAAATCTCCAGAGAAACATCTCAAGAAAGAAATGTGTCTGAATGTTTGAAGAAGAGCAAGGAGGTTGACATGGAGTGAATGATGTGAGAGTAATAAGTAATGAGATCAGAGAGATGTTAGGGCAAAGCTGGGAGTGAGATAGTGGGTTGGTGTAGGTCATTATGAGAAATTATGAGGATGTTCGCTTTTATTCGGAGAAAAAATTTCTGCTAAAAGCCACTGCATATAAGTTACCAACATTATTCACCTCCTTAGACTTCTACAGCAGCTCTTTTTCATAAACATCTGGATAATAAATATTTTAGGCTCAGAGACCATACAGTATCTGTTGCAACTACTCAACTCTGCTATTATAGTTCAGAAGTAGCCATAGGGAATGTATATAAAATGAGGGTACTTGTGTCTCAATAAAACTTTATTTACAAACACATGCAGGCAGCCCACAGGCTATAGTTTGCTCACTTGTCATCTAGAGAGTTAGTCTGATTGATTTATATTTCTTCCAGGAAAATGGAGGAGAAAATAACACTGATTGACTATTATTTGCCAGCATGTGTTCTGGGCATTATATACACACACAGTTATCTATTTCCATCCCGATTATCAGCTACTTGTCCAAGATAGATAGGTTTATCTCTCTCAGGAAAATAAATTCAATAGCCTCTTCCCTGATTCTGTTTTGCTTTTATACCTCCTCAACTCACTCTGCCAAAGTGATCTTTTAAAACATAATCATTCTAAATATTTAAAGAAAGAATAGTACCAATATATCTCTATATAATCTCTTCCAGAACACAGAAGAAATGGGATCAGTTCCCAATTATAAGGTCAGCATTATCCTGTTAGCAAAACCAGACAAAGGCAATAAACATACTATGAAACAATAGCCCTTGTGAGCATAATGTAGTCAGGAATTGGAATACTCAACATAATAAAGATAGTAGTGCTCCCCAAATAGGTTTAATGCAATTGCTATCACAATCACAACAGGATGTTTTGAAGATAGAGACAAGCTCATTCTAAAATGAAAATGGAAAGACAAACAAAAAAATAGGATAGTTCAAACAAGAGGTCAGTAAGATTGGAGAAATCACAATACCCCATGTGAAGACATTTTATGGCTACAATAATCAAAACAGTGTGGTATTGACAGAGGGATAGACATGGAAATCAATGGAACAGAACAAATGAGTACAGATACACAGAATTGATTTTCTTTTTTTATTTTGCTGTGGTCACATTGGTTATAACATTATGTAAATTTCAAGTTTACATTCTTTTATTTTGCTTTCTTTATAGACTGCATTGTGTTCACCACCAAAAATCTAGTTTCCATCTGTCACCATACATATGTTCCCCTTTGCTTCTTTCGCCCTCCTCCCACCCCCCGTCCACTCAGGGAAGCACAAATCTGTTTTCTTTATCTATGTGTTTGTTTATCTTCCACATATGAGTGACATCATACAGGATTTGTCTTTCTCATCTCACTTAGCTTAATACCCTCAAGGTCCATCCATGTCGTGTGTCACAAATGGTACAATTTCATCTTTTTTATGGCTAATAGTATTCCATTGTGTATGTGTGTGTGTGTGTGTGTGTGTGTAACACATCTTCTTTATTCATCTGTTGATGGGCACTAAGGTTGCTTCGAAGTCTTGGCTGTTGTGACTAATGCTGCAATGAACATAAGGGTGCATATATCTTTTTGAATTATTGTTTGCATGTTCTTTGGATAAATACCCAGAAGTAGAATAGCTGGATCGTATGGTATTTCTATTTTTATTTTTGAGAAATCTCCACATTTTTTCCCATTGTGGTTGCATCAGTTTGCATTTCCACCAGCCATGTATGAGGATTCCCTTTTCTCTGCATCCTCTCCAACCTTTGTTATTTCTTGTCTTTTTGATAATAGCCATTCTGACAGCTGTCAGGTGATAGCTCATTATAGTTTTGATTTGCAATTCCCTAATAATTAGTGATGTTGAACATCTTTTCATGTGCCTGTTGGTCATCTGTATATCTTTTTCGGAAAAATGTCTGTTCATATCTTTTGCCCATTTTTTGATTGAGTTGTTCATTTTTGTTGTTGTTGACTTGTATGGATTTTTTTATATATTTTGGAAATTAACCCCTTATCAGATATATGTTTTGCAAATTTTTTCTCCTAGTTGGGAAGTTGTCTTTTTGTTTTGTTGATGGTTTCTTCTGCTGTGCAGAGGCTTTTTACTTTGATGTAGTCCCATTTGCTTATTTTTGTTTCCCAACTGATTTTCAACAAAAGAAGGAATGATCTTCACCTTGTCTTCCCTGTAGCAATTAATTGCATCTTCCTCCTTTTTGTTAGGTATAGTCTAATGCCTGATATTAAGCTTTTGATTGTAGTGTGAGTGCCTGACATTAAGCTTTTGATTCCTGAGGCTTCCATTTCAAAAGACATCCATCTTGAATAAACATCCTGCCAGCTGTATGACACAGACTAATAAAACAACCAAATATGCTGCCCCACCCATGAAGTTCCTCTTTTAGAAAACCCTGGGTGACCTAAATAACTGACTGCTTGAATGACCCTGACTCCACTCTCCCATGCTTCATTCTAGCTCTGATGCTTCAAATTAGCCAATAATGAGTGACCCTGGAAACCCCAGACTTCCCACCCTTGCACCCTAATAAATGCAGAGCCCCAGGTCCTCCCTCTCTCTCTCCCCATGAGATTGCTGTGTGGCCTTCAGGAATGCAGTGTACCCTCCAGAACTTGTGAGTAATAAATCTTGTTCCTCGATGGTCGTTGATGGTTTCTTGCTGAAGTGCATCATGTGATCATAATAAGAATCACAAGGTCTAGCCCTGATGGGTGAAATGTCTACAGGGGCTCAAGAGTAATATAAGCTGGGAAAGTCCATCAGGCATTCCTAGATGAGAGTATTACCATCAATAGGCTGGGACTGATGCAACACTGGTCAAGCTCAAAACTAGAGTCATCCTTGATTCTGCTCTTTCTCTCACACGTTTGTTTAGTCTATTAGAAAATCCTGTCAGATCTTCCTTCAGAGCATATCCAGAACCTGACTACTTCTTAGCTCCTCTGCTGTTATCGCCACAGTCTGGACCACCACCACTTCTTATCTAAACTGTGGCAACAGACATTTAACTGGTCTCAATATTTCTACACTTTCCTGCTCTATAGTCTACTATTCATACAGTTGCCAAAGGAGTTGTTTCAAAAGTTAGGTCAGGTCACATCAGTCCTTGACTCAAGGTCTTCAAATGGCTTCTCATCTCACTGAGAGTATAAACCAAAGTCATGACCATGAGGTTAAAAGATCCTGCTTGGTCTGATCTGCCCTCCGCCATCACTCTGCTCTCAAATCCTTTCTGTCTCCCTCTTTCTCTCTCTCATTCACTCTTCTGCAGTCACACTGGCTTCCTTGATGTTTCTGGAACATACCAAATATACCCTACTCTTAACGGTGTTTGCACTTGGTGTTTCTTGTGTTAGGAATTTTCTTTTCCTAGAGCTCAAAAAGACTCACTCTCTTGCTTCCTTCAGGTCTCTGCTGATATGGCATCCTGTTAGAGAGACCCTTCCTGCGCACCCTATATAAACACAACCTGCTCTCCCTGACATTCCCAACTCCTCCTACCTGCTTTATATTTTTCTTTCTTTTTGGTACATACAACCTACTAATGGATTATATATTTTTTCTTTATTAAGTTATTCCATAAGTATTTAATTTTCATGAGGGCAGAGATTTTGTCTGTTTTGTTTTTTGCCATATCTCCAAAATCTAGAACAGTTCCTGCCATATCATAGGTACTCAATATATGAATATTTAGTGAATAAATTTAATAAAAGTATAGTTGTGATGCCCAATTCAGAATCTATGAATATACTTGATAAATTAACAATGCTCTGTCTTTTATGAGTATAAATGTTGAAAGTACTTTTAATAAACAACTTAGGTTATATGAACTATTCCTATTATTATTATTTTCATATCTTTAACATAAACCAATATTTTTTTCCATTCCTCCACAATTCTTTCTAGGGCAAATTCTTTATGAAACTCCATAATGCATTATTCATCATTTTATTTTCTACAACTTATCATTATTACATTAAGAGTTTAGACTTAATGCTCAATAGGCTGCCTATTTCATCTTTAGTCCTTTGCCAAAAATTAATAAATGCTACTTTTAGGTGTGTGATGGTTTTGCCATATGTTCCAAATAGCCAGTTTTAGTACAAGTGTACTTAATTCAAAGAAAAATAAATTTTGGTTTTTTTTTTCCCCACTCAAATGTCTTTGTTATAGCTTACATTGATAAGATCATTCATTTCCATTTTGAAAAGAAGTTTGCAAATATTTACTAACAAATACCTGTTTCCTTTTTAATAAATTCAAAGACAAATACAAAACTTAAAGTCATAATTGACAATTGTTACATTATATGGAACTTGTGTCAAGAGGCTTCTAAACAGAATGGAAGGTTTTGACATTTATATGATAGACCAAAATAAAAAAGAGATTGGAGCACCTGAATAAGATTATATGACATAAAAGCCACAAGATCATTCTTCTCTACTCAACGATAATGAGACTGCAACTGTAAATAAAATAAGACAAAACAAAAAACAAATGGGAAAGCATCCATGATATACCTAATTCTATTGGAAATTACTATCAGCTAAAATGCTTCTTAAGCAAAGAAACACAATGTTTACCCTTAAATTGACTACAATCTAGGTCATAGGAGAAGCCAAACCCACATCTCCTACCACATGACAACAGATGAAAGAGAGACAAATTATTACTGAGTTTTGGGTTCCAAAGCCTTTCAGGGACATTGGGAACTTGCAGGCAATCCAGAGAAGAGCCACAGAAATGATTAAAGAGTGTAAAATGGGACCTTTGAGGATAGGTTAAAAGAATTGGGATTATTTAGCTTGGAAGCAAAGTGATTAAAAAGTGGTTTCATAACAGCTTTAAGAAAACACACAGTGTTAGCTAATTGATGGTGGTGACTAGCTATTCTCCAGAATGAGAAGAAATGGACAAAATATACTACCTGAGAGATTTGGGTTAAATATGCAGTAACGGGGAGCTTTCAGAGATTGAAGATAGAATGGGTGGTCATAGCATGATATTATATTCTCTTTTTTGGTTTATTTAATCTTTAAAAACAGAGAAGAGATTTATAGGGCTGGCATGCAAAGGCAGAGAGTAAAAGTTAGTCATTTTTAAAAGCTAGATGACTTCTCAAAATATCTTCTAGGTATGTGACCCTTGGACCTAACGCAACATTGGGCAAGTTTTACAATAGGCTTAGTGTCAATTTAGAATAGGAAATCCTGCACCTTTTCTTCTCATCCTCTCATCTTTAATTTTTATATAACACTAATTATCTCTGCAGATTGAAATTTAAATGCTTGGCATTTTGTATCCACTTATAATCAGGCACACCAAAATATCACAAAGGAATGCATTGTTTGTTTGCTTTAGGAAGTATTTCATAGTTCATTGGTAGGTGATGTGTAGTCTTCTGGCTTATGAAGCTAGGTTGGCAATACAAATTAATTCCTCAGAGATTACTATTTATCCTACACTTAGCATCTCCAAATAGTTTTTATAGAAAAAAAATCTGGAATAATCAGGCTGAGTTTCATTTGTTCACTTATTAAAGACCAGCTAAAATAAAAGGAATGGTTAATGTGATGATTATGAAAATAAATTTTTCCAGTCCAAAGGCAATAATTCAGTTGAAAAGCTCATAAAAATGGGTACTCTGACACAATTCATCTCTCTCAAAGCTTGAATGTTTGATTTCTTTCAAACCAAATTTTAAACAGCCTAAGCAAATCCAAATTTATTTGAAAACCCAACTCTCATTGTTTACTTTTCAGCGGTTTTCTTCTTGGCAACAAAGAGCCTGAAGTCTTAATAAAGATGAGAACTTACTTAAATGTGGTGATGAAGAAATTGGGCCAATGCTTAAGGAAACTGCTTGCCAAGAAATTTTAGAACAATTGCATTTTAAGTATTGTTCTATTTAAGAGGAGGAATTAAACTTCTAGGGAGAAAAACTGCCATATATGACTTATCATTGGAGTATGCTTTGCACAATCTTAAATGGACTTAGGTTTCTCAATAATGAAGCAAATAAATCTGAATTTATTTCCTGAAAAGACAAGATACGGATTCCAGTAATAGTGTTTTAAAATACACTCTTGTGTACTTACCTATATTACAGTATTTCAAAGTAATAGAAATCTTGGCCATCGAAAGTATCTTCATTAATTTCACACTGTGCACATATAAATAAATAGCTAAGCTCAGCGCAGATTTTCTAAGTCGTTCAACTCCACCCATTTATCTATTCTTTTAGTTTCATTTACTGTGATGGTAGACCCAGTTATTGGACCCCTTTTCGGTGCGTGAATCAATGCATGCTGGAGATAAAATTGTTTCTTATTGCACCAAGTTGCTCATATTTAAGCTAGAAAAGAATTTTTAAAAAGAAGGAAGGAGAGAAAAGGAAGCACCATTGCTCTACCTTTGCCTATCTCATATTCAGATATCTTGCTTTTGGCTTTAAAGAATAAGAAAAAGGCCACCCAGTATGAGGGGAAAGAGATGGTCACAGTGGTGATGGAATAGATGGCACTCTGAAGAGGAAAGTTTAACTGACCTCTTTACTTCGGATTACAGCCTCTTTTTCTTATTATCCTGTTGCCAAATTGCAAAAAGAATATTTCTAAGAAAATTGGGAATTTTGCTCAACAATACGGAACAATCCCGGAGAAGCGTTATGCTTCCTGAATGGAACACCTGCAATGAGAATAACCCATTTAAAGACATTTTACTCTACATTAGTTGGGATACAAAAAAAAAAAAAAAAAAGTCCATCTGGGTAAAATTATGATCACCAGCTTTTTACCTCTGAAGTTTTCAGAGATACGCTTTCCCACTAAGGCTCCATTTAGGCAGAAATTAAATTTCCACCCTTATCAGCTGTGCAGGCTTCTGTGGAGTCATGCCGCAGAGCTTAATCCAGACAGCGCTGTTTTGTCATCCACAAATCTCTTCTATTCTAATCTTTGGGTGTGTTTAGAAAAATGAATGTGGTATTTTCAGAGGCCAGGCTGAAAATTGGAGGCATACCATGAGGCAGAAAATATGAGTTCATAGCGGGGGAAAAGAGCTTAGGTATTTTACTCTAAATTGACAAATAGAATGTTTCTGATCTCAAAGGAATTCCTTGGTCTGCTACTCAATTGCTATTAAAAAAATGTATTACTGAGAAAACAGACCCAAAATGAGATCCTTTAGAGAACAGAATTTCAGTATATTTTCTATTATTCACAGTAAGAATTAGCATTGCTGAATTAAATGCAATGCAAAATGAATTCAATTAAAAAGCCACTATCCTTGGGAAACTTATGATGAAGGACATTGATGCAGAAAGAAACACGAAGGATAGAATGTCATTTGTTATGTAGGCAACTAAGAGAGAGAGAAAGTTGTAATAATGTGTTTAGATTGAAGAGTTCCTGAGAAATTGTCAAATATCCTCTTGATAAGGTTTGATTTGGAAATAATTCAGGTGATCCCTAGATGTACAAGATAGGAATTTAATACACACAGGAGAATGGGGCATTGAAGGATTATGGTGGAAACAGAAGGGGAGCTCGGAAGATGTAGTATTGCAATGACAGGAAAATGAGTGAAAGGGGAGAGAATGGATGTGTGCATAAAAGACACAGGTATCCAGTCTTCTCTACTGTCTCTCTTAAAATAACGCTCTAAGGAGAAGTGCGAGGTAGTCATAGATAGCTGCTAAAAAGTGTTGGAGCAGGTCCTGATGGGAAGGTTAAAGCTAAAACTTTCATGCTGTCATTAAAGTCTCTTGGGGGAGAAGTAGCATTTAACCATCATTATCTCCGGCTGCCTTTAATTTCTCAATATACTTGACATTATTAGCAAATTACAATATCATGAATCTTTTCAGAAAAGCAGCGTTTGTAAGCATCCAAGGAAGTATGTGTGAGATACACACACACACATACACACACACAATCTATAATCTAAGAGTCCCTTTTAAGTTTATGCCACTTTCAAGCTCTATTTTTTATTTTCTTTGAAGTAGCTGTACTTATTTTACTGTTATATATAAATTTAGTTATGAAGATGCAATATTATATTTATAAAGATGGTGTGAGTAGAGTACAGATGTATATAAAAATCTTGGAAATAATTTCTTTGGGCACATGGCAGTTATAACAAACCCTTTCAAATGCATTTACTTTATTCTTAAAGATTGTTCATTATATTATGTTAAATTCATTAGGTAAGTTTATAAAACTATTTATAGTGAAATGACTAACCCTTAAAATAAAATAAATGCATTTTAGCATTGTTGACGGGTTGCAATGATTTAATAAGCTATGTCTATTTAATATTTTCTGTATCTATTTAATATCCTTTATAAATATTCATTCTAGGAATTTAGAAAAAGAAATGAACCATTAGGGCAACTTGTCCTTTCTGCTTTCTCTATACTCAATAAATGTGCCTTGTCCATCCTTGGTTTCAGTAACTCTGGTGTTGGTTCATCTCTCATATCCTTTGGGAACATAATCCAGACACTGATAGTTCTCAATGTTTAGATATTTTCTTTTCTAAAACAGTAGAAATTAGTCCTTAATGTATATAACAAAATATGTTGCTTGGAATTGGTACAGGATATTTTCTAGGGGAATAAGCGCATAGCACATTTTCAGATTTATAAGATTCTTCTAAACGCCTGCAAAATCCATAGCAATCTGCTTTAAATCGTTTCATTAACATGCCATCTCATTGAGAATTAGATCCTTAAAACTCAATTTTATTGTTATACGTATTTTTTTACTCGGAGTATCATATCTCCTATGAGTCACCTGGTGGGGTATAAATAGAAAAGTCCTTCAGGGACCCTCCATCATTCTGCCTTCTTGTATCTCTGATTACACATGGAGCACTTTTAGATAGAGATATTGGTTTATTATTTCTTTCACATGAGGTTGTATGTGTTTATTTGTATTTGTCTTGTCTCTGACATCAAACATTAATCACAACAAGGGTCACCCTCTCAAGTCCAATAGCGTAATTAGAGAAAATTTTCTTTTTCTTACAAATGTAACTCACCTTAATAAAATCTAAGTGGAAACAGGTACACTGAACCAAAGATGAATTCGGGACATTCAAGATGATTTATTGCCTTCCATGCTGTTTTGCATTCTTTTTTGGAAAGCAGCTGTACTGTAGGGTTAAAAGTTTGGTCTCTGCAGCTAGAGTCTCTGGGTTCAAATTCATGGGTCCTTTGAAAGTCTGTGTTATATGTCTAAGTTTTTTTATCTGTAAAATGGAGCTAAAAAATTTGGTAGATCCTAGAGTTTTTACGAGTATTAAATGAGATAATGCATTTAGAACACTTATTAGAGTGTCTAGCTCATAGTTGGCATTCAATAAATATTAGTTATTATTTTTATTTGAAAAATCAAGAAGGAATAATAAAATAATAAATTACTAGTAATGGATGTGAAGATGTGCCATGCAGATGCCCTTCAAGTAAGGACTCGTGGTCCCCACTGCTGTAACTGTGGTCAGAAAACTGCAGTTGGCTGATAGGGCCTCATGGAAGTCTTCAGGTGCAGAGACTTACCTCCCTCAAGAGTACGTCCTTGGGGGGAAGCCATGTGCATTGATGATCAAAGCATGGATAACAAGATTCCTTTTTAGGAATGAAAGTTTAAAGAGATGAGTTTCTTAAATAGTTTTATACCATGAAGTTGTGTTCTTCATCAAAAGACCTGATATCCCAAATTCTATAGAAATTACTATAAATAATGCATGCATTGTGTTATAATTGTTATAATTGTTTAATGGAATATGACATTTTCCAAAGTGTTCATTAACGACTTGTTTTGTAGCAAAAAATTTATTTAATTAAATTTATAGAAAAGATCATTCAAGGAGGTGCTTGGCAATTATGTGCCTCCAGGAATCCAAAGAATCCTGGGAGAAAGTAGGGTGAGATCTCCTGAATATGTAAGGGCTTGAATGGAGGAGCAGGCTAATTTACAATATCATTCATTTATTTATTTACTTGTCAAATAAATATTTATCGAGCATGTATTAGATAACAGACACTGTGCTAATACCAGTGGTGAGAAAAAACAGATGTGTTCCCTCTCTTTATTCAGCTGCTTTATGGTGTGAGACATATAATCGCATAAATACCTACAAAATCCCAGCTGTGATAAATGCTAGAGGGAAAAAAGGGTATTTGGTTCTTTGAGAGATTTCTATAATAGGGATTTACCTAGACAGGATGGGTCACAGACGTGACTGTTGAGCAAAGCCCTGAGAGATGAGTAGAAGTGACAGGATGAAGAACTTTTAATGTAAATGCAGTAACATTTGCAAAGGCCCTGAGGAGGAGACAGTTTATAAAGTTTATATATATGTATAAATATATATATATGAATATATGTATTACAAAAGCATATAAAATTTGATATATGAAAGAATGAAAGAAGGTCAGTTTGCGAACCTCAGAAGACAAAGTAGAACAGGTGAGGCTGAGGAAAGATTTTTTTTTTTGAAAAACATTATCCTGAGTTGGTCAAACTGGAACACTGAATATTGCAAAGGAGGTGATAAAAAGAAATATGTATATATATATGTGTATAGTTTTTTGGGAATATGATTGGCTAATGAAAAACTAGTCTTATTATGTTGGTGGACATATAAAATAGTTCTAGTCAGAGTGGCTGCAAAGATGGCGGCGTAGGAGGCTCCTGAGCTCCCCTCCTTCTATGGACTCAACGAATGTACAGCTACACATGAGCAATTCCTTCTGAAAGAAATCTAGAAACCAGCTGTGGTTTGTACACGTCAGGGGAACAAGAAAATACCCACACTGAAATGGGGAGGAAAGATGGAGAGACAGTCTGGCCGTGATTCCCACCCGGCCACACCACCGTGCAATCCGGAGGGAATACCCAACTCCCAACTTCTCCCTGAGGAGGAAAGGCCTTGGATCCCACATCTAGTGCCCCCAATTTTAAGACTCTTACTTGAGGGACATGCCCCCAAAACACCTAACTCTGCAAGCCAACAGAGTTTGCATCCACTAAACCAACAAGACTGTAGCAAACAAAGCAGCAATTCTATACAGGCATAGAAGCACTCACCTCCTCACCTCGACTGTCCTCCCAGGCCTCGGCACAGAGGGAGCAGGCAAAAACCGCCAAGGTCTCAGCTTTTCCCTGAAGGGGGTACTTCTGCATGTTTTAACAGCTGCTGCCTAAGGGCCAGGCTTCTAATTTAGCATGCACCTGGAGGTTGACTGTGATCTTCCTCAAGGACTAGGAAGCCAGCAGATGCCTTCCCTGCCCTCACCCTCCTGCCTACCCCAGGTTGCCAGTATCTCCTTGAAAGGAGCTTGTCCACACATCTACCCCCTGTCTTTTCTGGGCGCTGCTCAAGGGATGGGTCCGCAGATCACCTGGCTCTGATAGGCAACACGGCTTCCATTCAGGAGTTCCTCAAGACTGAAGCAAGCAAAGCAGCAGTTATTAACCAGCCATCAGAAAGAGAAATTAAGAAAACAATCCCATTTACAATACTATCAAAAACAATGAAATATTCAGGAATAAATTTAACAAAGGAGGTAAAAGATCTGTACACTGAAAATTATAAGATGTTGCAGAAAGAAATGGAAGAGAACACAAATAAATGGAAAGATATCCCATGCTTACGGACTGAAAAATTACTATTGTTAAAATGTCTATACAATCCAAAGTGATCTATAGATTCAGTGCGATCCCTATCAAAACTCTAATGGCATGTTTCACAGAAATAGATCAAACAATCCTAAATTTGTTTGGAACCAGAAAAGACCCCTAATAGATAAGACAATCTTGAAAAAGAAGAAGAATACAGAAAGCATCATACTTTCTCATTTCAAACTGTTTTATAGACTTCAACATCACTGATGGGGGAAATGCAAATCGAAACCACGATGAAATATCACCTCCCACCTGGGAGAACGGCTATCATCAAAAAGACAAGAAATAACCTGTATTGGCCAAAAGGGAACTCTGGTGCCCTGTTGGTGGCAATGTAAATTGGCGGAGCTGTGACAGAAAGTAGTATGGAGGTTTCTCAAAAAATTAACACTAGAACTACCATATGATCCAGCCATCCCACCTCTGAGTATTTATGCTAAGAAAACAAAATCACTGTCTTGCAAAGATGTGTGCGCCTCCATGTTCACTGCTGTGTTATTTACAGTAGTCAAGACATGGAAACAACCTAAGTGTCCAGTGACAGATAAATGGATAAAGAAAATGTGCTAAGAATATTATTCAACCATTGGAAAGAAGGAAATCCTGCCATTTGCAGCAACATGGATGGACCTTGAGGGAATTATGTTAAGTGAAATAAATCAGACAGAGAAACACTAATGCTGTATGATGCCACTTTTATGTGCAATCTGAAAAAGCTGAACTCATAGAAACAGAGACTAGTATGTTGGTTACCAGGGACTGAGGGGTGGGAAAATTGTTGCGATGATGGTTGAAGGGCATAAACTTCCAGTTATAAGACAAATAAGTTTTGGGGATCTAATGTACAGCTGGAGATTATAGTTAATGGTACAGTATTACATACTTGAAGGTTGCTAAGAGAGATCTTAAATGTTCTTACCACAAAAAGAAATGGTATTTATGTGGCAAGATGGCGGTATGAGGTAATGTATGGTGATAATCATTTTGCAATATATAAGTGTATCAAATCAAAATGTTGTACAGCAGGCTTATACAATGTTGTATTTCAATTTCATCTCAATAAAGCTGAAAAAAAAAAGAAAAAATTTCTCATCAAAGCTATTTTCAGGAAGAAAATTATTCCTAAAAACTTTTAGAATTTGTGTATATTTAAAAGATAATTTTAAAATAAAAACATTTAGTATTATTAGTGAAACTTAAAGTGACATACGCATAATAATTATTGATGGTGCACGTTCAAATTCTTTAATCCATTTCTTAGACTATCAGTCTCCAGTATTGTGTCAAGAGTATGTTTTAATGTTTTTTAAAATATGGTGTTATTTTAATATTTTTCAAAAAACCCTCTGCAAACTCTTTGAAAGTTGTATTTTATAGTTAATAATATTGAAATCGTTGATATTTTATTTGACTGTTTTTTGTAGACCATAATATTTTACTTGTGTTCCACAAGTTTTGTTATTTCATATCTTCATTATCATTCAATTCAGTATGTTTTAAATTTCCCTTGTGATTTCTTTTTGATTTGGCTCACAGTTATTTAGAAGTATATTGCTTACTTCTCAATCACTCCCAACATTGAGACATTGGTGTCCAAAAGTTGGGAGGTAGGGGCAGGGCTTAGAGGTGACAGGTGGAAGAGGTGACCAGAGTGGTTAGGTTATTGGTTATAGGGAGCAAATATGCTAATAATTGAGCAAGTAAATAAGTATATTAAGAATAATAGGGGGGCTTGCCCAGTGGCCTGGTGGTTAAGTTCGTGCACTCTACTTCAGAGGCATGGCATTTGAGGGTTTGGATTCCTGGCATGGACCTACACATTGGTCATCAAAGCCATGCTGTGGTGGCATCCTACATACAAAATGGAGGAAGATTGGCACAGTGCTTAGCTCAGGAACAATCTTCCTCAAACAAAAAGGGAGGATTGGCAACAGATGTTAGCTCACAGCCAATCTTTCTCACCAAAAAAAAAAAAAAGGAAGTCATTATTCTGTCTGAGAAAGTACTTATAAACATAGTAATTGGGAAGGCTACAAATAATCCATATATAATGGATAGGAATTGACAATATTTTGAACTCAATTTTAAAAAATATAAATATACAGATAGACATAGAAATGTTTGTGTGCGCGCGCGTGTGTGTGTGCATAGTCTCAGTTTTTCATTTCTATTCACTGAGAGGCCTAGAAGCAATGATACTCAAGTAGCCATAAACACACCAAGCGCTCAGAATTCTAATTCTAAATACCATTCTCCACTAAAAGGGAACAAGGACCCCTTCAAGAAATAGTTAATTTCAGTACTGGGAAAGGGAAAGGAGATGAGCTGGGAGTCTTTTTTTTTTCTCAAAAGAATGCAATTATTCAAATAGCAATGGAAATATATAAAAAGAACACAGGAATCAACTTGAAGGGCCAAATCTATGAAATCTGAGACTCAAAATAAATAATGAGTTTATCTGATCCATTTTATTGAATGAAACATGAATTATATTAATATTATACTTATTTTACAAACATTTGTAATTTCCTATTTTTTTGTTGACTATGCCAACTGGAATCCTGGAAGTTTCACATATACTATAGGCCTTCATGAACTGTCTCTAGCTGCTTGAGTCTCAGTGAATATTTTCAAATAGGAAGAGCCCCATATGTTATCGTTGAAAGAGAGGTGTTATATTGAGTCAGAGGAAGAGAGATGGGTTTTTGCTGGTTGCATTACATATTTAATTAGACTTTAAAGTGAGAACTTTATCTACTTCCTATATATTCACACATGACTAGATGGACATTGGCAGAAATTGAAAGTACAAAACATAGGTTTACCAAACACATCCTCATTTTTTTCCCTAGCTTTTTAAAAATGCAGCTGTTAATAATGCTACTTTATTAAGGATGCAGAAATCATGAAAAATTCTAAAACAGATGCCATGCTGGGACAACAAGCATATACCACTACTATACTAGGCAAGCAAGACATGATCATCTACAAGAGCAAAATAAACAGTCTATCATTTTAACTGCATTGCATCTTGAAAGGATTGCCCTCTTGCATTGTGGGGAAGGAACTGGATGGCATGAAAGAAGATAGTGAGAAGCCACACAAGAAATTATGATAATATGCCAGGTGACAGATGAACTACGTTGGTGGTAACAAGGATGGTGAAAAGTGGATGAGTTTCTGCAGATACTTAGGAAATAAAATCAAAAGGATTTCATTCTATTTGGTTCATGGAATATGAGAGAAAGTTTCAATAATGATATCCATGCATATGGTTTTCATGATTGGGTGGGTGGTTGTTTTATTCTCTGTCAGAGAGGGACCACTAGAAAAGGTCCAGGATTGTAAGAGGACTAACTTGGAGATGAGGTGACTTTTACTCATTCAAGAGAAGATGTCAAATAGCTGACTATATGAGTCTGGAATGAAGGAGGATAGAATACTCTTAGACTGGATTTGCTAAGAACTTAAAGTTCCATCTGATGAGCTGAATTTTCTCAGCCAAGCAGGAGACAGAAATTTTAGTGATAATAAGTGGAGGCGGGAGTAGAGAGAGAGAAAGAAACAGATAGAGACAGAAAGACATAGACAGAGAGAGGTTAGGAGACTGAAATTAATCATCGTTATTGCCTTGAGCAGATGCATGAGTTGACCAAGGACATGGACAGGGTTACACAGTGCCATTAAGGCACAGGAATTTTCTACACTGTGATATAGTCAGACTGAGCCAAGTACTATGCACATGGTTTGCTGTATAATTCAATCCCTGTACGTTTAATTATGAAAAGGGGCGGGGGATTGTATTATTCATTGTCTTTGTTGAGCATATCTTAAATTTATCATGTGTTTTGTGAATCAAAGTCACTTTTTGTTGATTAATGTTTGAAAACTATTTTATATACTTTGATGAACTGAGATGAAAACAATTTCTAATTTCCTGCCACTGATCTGCATTGGCATTTTCTGGTTGTTTTTCGGAGCAGACTTTTTAAATTGCTATCAGATTGAATGAAAGGATTCAAGAATAGGCTAAGAATCAGGGAACAAAATATTTGTGGTTCACACTCAGTCATATAACCAGTTTGTGTCTCCTTTTTCCTAGCCCTAGCATTCTAGAAGAGAGTGGGTAACGAGATCGTTTTTAAATCCCTAGACCCATTTGTAACATGAGTGAAGAAAAATTATTGTTAGCTACGAGCCTTTATTCATGCATTTAAATATACTGTGCACTTTATTATAAGTGAATTTGGGGTCCATATCTATCAAAGTGATGTTCATAGAAAATTGAGTTCTATTAAATGTAGAGTTTATGAATATGATTTCAACAGAACTAACACCTATAGATTGTGTTCATTTTTCAGAGGTCATCCTCACTTTTTAACACGTCTGACATTTAAAGTGAGAGCTAAGGATCAGAGTTCATCAGTTCCCATGGATGAAATTCATAAGTCTGAAAAAGAATGAGCTTATTGGTAACTTAAGAGACAAAACTGACCCAACTTTTAATCTCTTAAGTCATTTCTTAGACGCTAAGCCATATTTGAGAAACGCTTGGTCTAAACATCTTCCAGGTTCAAATGGAAGCTGTATGGGCAGAGAGGCTTCCTGTCCATCAAATGTCATTTAATTCACAGTTCTTAACAACTTTGCCCCTACCTTTGTTAAAACTGTCTACTAGTCTGACAGGGAACCGCAGGATGCATTTGTGTGTGTGTTGTGCCCCCACCATCTGCTTCATCCCAAACCAGTGTGGTCAAGTAAACAGCAGGGGGCTGGGGGAATGCTATTCTGTCACTAAGCTCTGCCCAGACCACTAGCAATGGAGAAACAAAAATTTTTTTGGAGAAGGTTGGGGTATTAATTTCGTGAGTTATCACTGTCATATTCATTGGATTATTCAATGTACATTTCTTTCCCACTCTTTCTTTTTCATTCTTTCTTTCTCTTACTCTTTCTTTCTGTGTTTCCTTCTTTCCTTTTCTCTGATTATTGAAATAGTTAGTTTTTTTATTTCTAAATTTTAAGTATCACTCCTCTGGATGGTAAGTGAAACTTTGGCATGTTAGAAATGCAGTACATTCATATGCCAAACCCACTGGCATCACTTTAAAATTCTAGAACTAGGAAATAATTGGTAGGACTTCTATTTCATGTGAAATCATTCTTTGAGATAGATCCCTTTTTTGGTGACAGACTGGTACCGTAAATTAAGAATATTCACAAATGATCAAGGATTTGTAAAAGTTTACCTCAAAAAATTTTTAAAGTTACAAACTACAAATAGATTAAAAAACTGCTAATTTTCAAGCTATTTACATTTTTTGTGTGTGCATGTGTTGGGGGTGGGGTGGCACTGGCTGTGCTGGTGCATCTGATGGTTTGGGAGGGTGGGAAAAGAAAGATGAGTCAGTTACTCAAGCTGAACAACAAATAAACATGCCCCTCCCTTTTGTGTGGAGGGTTGTTTGGGAACAATGAAAATCTGTCACAACCAGGAAAACTAAGTAATTGCTTTAACCTGCTACAGAGCCCTTCTTACTCCTTAATCTATTTAGAACGTGAAGTTTCATTTCCACCCACTGCAGCATACTCACAGATGCAAATGACAACAAACACCACTTTGCTTGAAGGTCCTGGCAGTGTTCATTAGGAAGTCGGAAAAACATGATGCTGAAATGCATTTGCAAATCCAGATATATCCTTCAATATCTGTTATAATTTATTTTTCTAAGGAAAACGATAACTCATATAATTCATTCGTGAAATACAGCATTGATTTTGGCCCTGACAAAATAAAGATACTCCATATGTAACCCACATGCTTTGTGAACTTATTTCAGTAGATACTAAGACCTTTATCATATTGCATGATGATAATTTCCCCCTTTCGTTTTTTTATTGTTAGTTTTCTTGGAAAATAACAGAATTCCGGCTCTTTTTTTATATTTAAGTGGACACAGCCTTCACAAATAGATCTCGAGCATAGGGGAGGGAATAGAATGCCAACTGATGAAGTTTCTGTGAAACTTGGATATTGAATATAATCTTTATTAATACTTTCATAAATGTATGTATGTATGATTGTAGTCACAATTGCATAGCAAGAGTCATAAACTTTAGTTAGCATTACAATTACCCAGAAAACATGTAAATTTTTTAGATATATTCTCTTCACTATTTTCTAAGGATCTTAGATATCCCCAATTAAAAAAAAAGAAGCTTTGTGTTTCAAAGTAGAAGCACTGTGGACAATTACTGTATTTCACAAGTATGGGGACTTTCCAGAGGAAATACCATCTCTGGTGTCTGTAGGCTCACCTAAATACACTCATTTATCATTTGAAAAACATTCATTGACTGCACGGTGTGCTGCACAGGACACAAAATTGTTTTTAAAAAATCAGTCCTTTCTTTAACAAGTAAACAAACTAGAAGGAGAGAAAAATAATTCGAAGAAAACATTATAGACCTATGCAACAAAGATTGTTATCAGAGTGCTGCTGAAAAGAATATAGATTAGACAGGGACCCATTCATCTCTCCCCTGAACCCTAGACTTTTATATCCAACTGCTAATGTGACGTCTCCATTTGGTGTCTAACAGACATCTCACACTTAACATGTAGAAAACTGAGCCCCTAATAGTCTCCAAACCTGCTCCTCTTCTAGTCTTCCTCAATTCAGTAAATATCAACTTCACCCAGGACAAAATATATGAAGTCACCTGAAGCCTCTATCTTTCTCTCATATGTTGCATCAATTCTTCAGCAAGTCCCGTGGGCTTGACCTTATCCATTGCTGTGACTTTTTTCCAGCTTTGAACATCTTTCACTTGAATAATTCCAATAATCTCCTAACTAGTGTCCACTTCCACCATTGATCCATCCTATTTATGTATTTTCAGTACAGTAACCAGAGTGAAATGGTTATAACTAGAGCCTTTTCGTGTCACTGCGAAACTCAAAACTCTCCAGTGGCTTCCCATTTTTCTCTGAGTAAAAACCAAACAAAGATTCAAGAGAACCTACAAAAGCTAGTTGCTTCTTTCTTATATGACCTCAATTCCTAAAATTCTCCCTCTTGATTGTTCTGATACAGACATACTTACCTCCTATCTGTTCCTCAAACACTGGAGATGTGCTCCTCACTCAGGGCCTCTGCCTGGAATGTTCTTCTCCCAAATATCTGCCCGGCTTTCACTCCTTCAGATCTGTTTGTCACCTTTTGAGAAGCCCTGTCTAGCTGTCTTTCCTGCATTAGTTAGGGTTAGCTAGCTGCTATAATACACAGACCTAAACATCTATCCTGGCTCAGATACAGTAGATATTTATGTCTTAGTCTCATAATAGTCCAAGGCAGATGATCCTGGTGGAAAGAATTCTTGGTTGGTGGAGTACTTTTCTCCATGTGGTAATTCAATTTCCATTCTATCTTATGGGTCAACCATCCACTAGGGCAGGCACCTGTCTGCTAACCAAATCTGACCTACAAATGTGTTTTTATTATTGCATGGCCCATAGTGAATTTTTTTTTTACATTTTTAAGGAGTTGTGGAGAAAATCCAGAAGAATATGCAAATGTGTATGGCTCATAAAACCTAAAATATTTAATATTTAGCCCCCTAGAAAAAAAATAAATTACTAATCCCTGGTCAAGACTGTAGGCAATAAATTGGAGCCAGATTAAATATAGTCATCTAAAAATCTTAAGCTTGCATATATATATATGTATATATATATATGCATGTGTTGCATACATATAAACTTGCATATATATATATGTTTTTCTACTAAACCCTTTAAAAACTAACAGATAAAGAAATCTTAGTTTGTGAGACATACAAAAGGAAGTGGAGAGCTGGATTTGACTGGAAGCCATCGTTGGCTGACCCCTGCTTCTGGCCATTCACTCGCTTTGGAAACAAATCCTTTTCTAGGGTTCAACCCCGACAGACATAATAGAATATTTTTTGGGAGCAAGTCTGAAAATTGCTAGCTTAATACCCTCTCCTTGTGTTAAAAGAGTGGGGTTTTTCAGTTAAAGGGAAGAGGAGAAAAGGCATTTCTTTACTCTTCAATATCTTTCTGTTGCTCTGACTGCTATGCTCTGCAGCCATAGACCAGTGGCCAGTGGGAACGAAAGATTGCAGGCCTTGGTGATCATTTTTACTTGAACTGAAGTTTTACTTCAGTGGCCTCCGGGGGTAGCTATAGGGAAAATAATTACTGCACAAGACAGGACAATGAACTTGGTAAAAAGGGGAATTTCCCCTGTATATCCTGATGAAGCTTAAGCCATAAAACACCTGTTACTTTAAATACATATCTGCTGTGGTCTCTGTTTTCACGCCAGCAACATTCACTGTGAACTGTAACATTTCCTTACATGTATGATTAAGATGGTAAAAATAACAACCTCATGCTAACAGCATTTATTTACTTTGTGTTGAATTTCAAGCAAGCTAGCACACAGTGAAAATATAAAATCATAACAAGCCAAGTCAGTGACTGCCATTGTTTTGAAAACAGGAGAAATAAAATTTTCCTGAGTGTTGGGGAAATAAATGTTTGGGTGGAATAAAAAGGACATGGAAATTGCACTTGCCAAAGTCAAAGTCATGAGGTGAAAGTTCCCTTTGTTCTCATGTGAATTGAGTTAATAGGAGGTGTTGTTTAACTTAACCATGAGGACATTGGAAAAGAACTAGCCGTGTAGTATAATGTCACTTCACTCAGCCCTCATTTCCATTTCACTGTATTATACAAGATGGAGACTGTTGGAATATCTGCCAATATAATGTAGTTAAATCAGTGCAGGTAGCATATTTTTAGTTCAAGTCAACACGTATTTGTTGAGAGTCTGCTATGTACCAGGCACATTGCTAGTGGATATGGATATAATAATGTGTTACGATCCCTGAAATTAAGAACCTATAGTCTATTGGAGATGAGAGCACCCAGGAAGCCTGTAGTGATACAATGTGGTCATCACTGCAGATAAAGCCATCATCACAGAAGATGATGAAATCTTAGGTGATTTTAGCCTGGGAATCAGCTGATGTGGGTCGAGCTCCCAGCCTGCTATGATGGCCTTGGGCAAAGTACGATGGACTCTCTATTACGCCTTCATCTGTAACATTGGGGCAATAGTACCTATCTCACAGATATGAGGCGATAGATTGACAATAGATACATATACAGATGAATGAATAGATCACCAGATAGATGATGATGGATAGATATTGATAGATAGATAGACAGACAGATAAATAGGTCTTCTATGTGAAAGCATTTGGCATAAAGTACACACTAAGGAAGTGTTTTTTCTTTACTTCATCTAATCCTAGAGTTGGATTAACCTGAAATATCTCAACATATTAAAAAAAAAGATGGAAAGTGCTCAATAATATTTTTCCATAGATAATATAAATGTTTGTTTTTATCATCACTCCATATTTTTATAGCTACTTCAGAAATTTCATAACTACCTCCCTTTTGGCACTGAATTTATTTATCAACCTTCCTTTCTTGACAGCATTTCAATAACCACAAAGGTCACCACATTTGTGAATTAAGGGCAGTTGGCTACACTAAATTCCAATAATATCAGTCATAGTCTCATTAAATGCAATAAAAAACACATTTTATTCTAGTGTTTCATTGGAAATATATTTCCTTCTTTAATTTAGTCGAGTAATTGGAATGTGATTTTTTTCCTATCTTTGCCTTTGTCTCCTGGGTTTTAGAATTCTTTGAATAATTGTGTATTTGCACAGACTTAATATCTGCAAAACATCTTTTAATCAATTATTGGCTATTCATACTGTAGTAATTAGCATATGTGTGAAAATATATGATTTGAACATCCACTTGTTAAAATTGTGACAAACATGTATCTTTTGTTTATTTGAAATGTCAAGGGGTCTTTGCAATGTATATCTTATTATAAATGTTTTTAATTTATATTAAGTGTGTATTTGTTACACAATATTAGAATACTTGCAAATGAGTTCTTCATACAATCCTACATGGCTTTGAATTAGCAGAATCCTTCTAAAAGGGTGTATAAATATTTTCTCCCAGCTGTGTGGCAGGATTAGATCTAAGAACATTTCTCAAAATTATCAGCGAATTCAAAAGGGAAATATGTGTCACGTTAGGGTACCAAAATAAATATAAAAGAAATTTTAAAAAAAACTTGCTTGATCCCATGCTCTAGACAGGTATACGCTAAACCATCCAAAGAGATGATTTTCTTTTCTCTATTGTGATTTTATTTTCATGTGCACAGGCTTCAGTAAGTCTTCAGCAGAGTTTTCTGGTTTGTCAAATACCTGACCATCAGAGAGGTTTTGTTACACAAAGAGGTTTCGTGTGTATCTGTGTGTGTGTGTGTGTGTGTGTGTGTGTTTCTGTCTAATTACCTTCGTGGGTAGAGTGAGACTACTGGAAGTTTTGCAGGATTTGAGTTTTAAAGGATGAGAAGAAACAAAAGAATGCGACCATCTGGAAGTGGAGGAAGGTTCCCTCTTGCTTGTGTATCCAGAAAAGAAGGCAGTTTAATGTAGCAGGAGACGTGGGTAGCATGGCCTTAAGTGATGCAGCCCCAGAACGCCATGCATACGTTTAATCGTAAGGATAATTAGTTGACATAGGAGCTTCTCCACAAGGGTTGAAAGGGCAGAGGGCTCTGCAGCATCTTCACTATCTTCTATGCCTATGGGCCTAACAGTGAAAAGAGAATTGAGTAAGGGAAATTGAAGAAAAATGTGAAGATTCTGTTTTGGTATAAAAAGGTTTGGATAATAGCAAGACTAAGCATTTGTGAGTACGCTGTGGAGAATGGGAAATGGTGTGCCCAATAGAGGAGAAAATTGGGAAAAAAAAGGTGGACCAGGCTGAAGGCTTTCTACTGAAATGTTATCAGTGTTGTCAGTGGTCATATTACGTAGATTCTAGAAACCATTTTTGTATGGGAATATAGTTCCCCAATTTTTACAAATGAAGCCATCATATTAGTTGTGAGTCTGATTAGCGCTGCTGGAAAAGGTAAGCTCTGGATGTGTTAACACACAGAAAGGCATCATAGCAGGCTAGAGCTGTCAAAGAAGGTTCCCAGGAAGAGGCAAAGCCTGAACTGAGTAAGGAACAAGAAACAGGAGGGAGCCAGGGGAAGTGGGCGAGGGCCAAGAGGGGTATGAGCATGCAGGGGACACTAGGATGTGTCAAAGAGAGGGCATTGCAGCACGTCTATTTCACTTAGATTTGTCCCGAATCCTTTCACAATAGAGGAACAGATGCAGAAAGTGTGAAGAGGATTGGGGTGGGGGAGGCGGGGAGAAAAAAGTTACATAGAAGTAACAAGCAAATGCTTAGCAGAATATATTAGTTCTTTTCCACAGAATGAATGGTGTATTGAATATTTTAAAACTCAAAAAATTATCATGCCTTTCAGGACAGCTTTGCTTTAAAATTGTTCTTAGAATATCAGAATATTCGGCATTTCTCAATCATCAATCTAACATATATTGACCGCCTGTGATGATCTTTGAGTGCCTGACACTGGATTTACCAACCAGGAGATACCAATAACAGAAATATTCTCATGGCTTCAGGGAGCCTACAGTCTAGTTTTATGAGGAATCACCACTTTAACCGGCTATTTTAAAAAATGCACCTCCTCTTTGTAAAATCCTGGCTAACATAATCCTCATTTCCAGTGCCCTACCTCACTAGCAACTTCTTAAGGGATGATGCAGCAGAATTCAGAAGCAATGAACTAGAATATTTTCAAAACACCTGTGAGTGTTCTAGACTTTCGTCGGCCGCAGCAGATGGCAACCTAAAGAGTTTGAGAAACCTAAGATTTTGAAAATGTGCTTTTTAGATCACGGTGCTTAAAATGGCTATGGATAGTTTACAGCAATCCCCTTAGAATTTCTGTGGCAATGAGAGTCTCTAGTCTAATTTGTTTGGGTCAGCAAAAACATCAAAATGACCCTATGATGAAGCTCTGCAGATGGAACTTGTCTATGCATCTTCCTCACACAGCAGACAGAGGCGGCTTTTCTCCAACACACCAGAGTATAAATACTTTCAGCTTCAAAGATAGGGTTTTTGAATTGTAATGGTGACAGAAGACCAAACATTTTCTTTTTAACTGAAAGGGACATTATAGATTATCTAATACAAACTCCTATCTTTGTAAGAAAAAAAATAGAGACCAAAAGTTTAAATGATACACTTAATATCACACAGTTAATGACAGAATTTAGATTGCAGTCTACCTCTTTTGACTCTTGAAACAGTGTTCTTTTTCACCATGCTACACTATCTCAAGTTATTTAGTGAAGATCTGAAAAAAAAAAAGAACCCTAATAGGTTTCAGAATTTATTTCTTTATATTAGAGACAAGTTTGAGAAAAATAGTAATTGTGAATAAAATTCGATTCAACTATTTTTAAACAGGTGCTTCCATTTGTAACAAGAAAAAAACAACCTTTCTCTAGTCAATTGAACAAGAATATTATGTGAATAGAAATGCAAATTGGAGCATCATTCAGTTCCCTCTCTTTCCCTATTCTCTGAAAAACCTTTTGTTTCTAAGTAGAAATTAGCTAGAGAAAAGAGCCCCTTTGCCTGAAAGGCAGGGCACCCACATTATCAGACCTGCTGGGCTGTCTCCCTCTTTCTTCCTGCTCTTCCTTTCAGTAGCTGGGAGGTACAATTGCATTTTCTTATTGGTCTTACATCCTTAACTATGCAGTGTTCCCTTTATTCTGAATAACTGAAGGATAGTCCCAGAAAGAGGGGAAGAGCAACAAAAAATGAAAGAGGGAGAAAGTAATAGAAAAAACAAGAGAAATTCACTAACTTTTACAAACTCCTAATCATGGTAAAAAGCCACAAAGGGCACAGGAGAATGTAGAAAATTATCATTAAGTACAAAGAAATAAAAATACTTTAGACTATACTGGGGATGGGGTAGAGAAGAAAAAAGCTACCTGGTAGTAAAGCAAGTAGACTGGAGAGAGTAATGGGCATGAAACTCAGTGAGGCGTCTTAGCATGTCCCATTTTTAGCTGAATGTATTGGATGAGCCAATATCAACTATAAAATGCTTGTGGCCATTTTTAGCAACTCCCTCTGAATTTCTTCTACAATTCAGGAGCAGTCTGTACTGTCACAACCGTTCCTTCCCTTTCTCCTTTCCCCACAACCTTCTGCCATAGTTTCATTGCAACTCAAGTCCCTGAAGATCTTGTCTTCCAAATGAATTCTTCAGTGATCACCCTGATTAGTAGAAAGACCTGCAGTACCGGCCCATAAACTTGTAGGCTGAGACATTATGGTGACGTTTATTCCCTACTTTAATCTCAAGTTCAAGCATAAAGCCTATAGCTACAATCTCAAGAATAGATCAATGTCAAGGGTAGCAAAAGAAGGTCACACTGAATGCAGTGAGAGCTTGAGGCAACCGAAAATCATATCAAGGTAACAGGTCATCGTGATTCCACCTCATGAATACTTTACAAAGCAGGGACTGGTGGTCCCCAAACCATTTAAGGCTTTTATTGCTTTGCTAGGCAGCCTGTATAGAATCTCAACTATCAGACATTAGCACCTTGAGGGCTCTCCCAGCTCAGCGGAGTTTTCAGTTCATTTGTTGTTCTATCTATGTAAGGGAAGTTGAGTTTATAACAGAGACTTTGATGCACTGGTATGTTCATTCCTGATATCAGAGTTATGTCTGTAACTTTGCTGAAATCAGCCAAGCCTCCATGTTGCAACGGAAGACACAAGTTGTGCCTGTATAGTTGTCATTCAACACGTTTAAATAAATTCAACACGTTCAAGTAAGTTTGCTGAATAAAAGTGTAAAAAATGGAAAGAGAAAAGAAATAAAGAAAGACTGCTGGAAAGAAGAAAGGCAGGCAGGTATGAACAAAGGTAGGAGGAATAAGGATGGCAGAAAAAAGGGAAGGGGTAAACTAGAGAAGAGCTAAATAAGAGGATGGAATAACTAATTCTCTGGAAGCGGTTGAATCTATAGCGGATTCAACTATAATGACACTGAGTTGTGGAATTCAATTTTTGAACAGTAAAATTATTTTCATAGTCATTGAAATAGGTGTAATTATTGGAAAAGATCTGGCTACAAAATTAATATTAATGGTTCATTTTGGTTTTTAGGACAAGCAATTTGAGCTCTAGCTTGTGAAGAAAATCCAGACCTTATTTTCTATAGTTAAAAATTTGAGATGGGAGAATATAGAATGCAGGGGAGGAAGATATTTCCTCTTCCCAAATGTGGGTTCGTCTGGCCGGAGAATGAATTAAATTCACATGAGACAGAATAGCAAGAGAAAATTAAACAAGCTTTATGAGGAACCATGGCCCGGGGCCTCTCTTCCTGAAGGAAGAAAGGGCACCAAAGAAGTGGGGTGCACATAGTGGTTATATACCCCCAAACAGGGTGTTTCACATATGATTGAAATGTCCCTTTTACAATAGTCATGAGGCTGCACAGTGCTTGATGGAAACGACAGATAGGTCTGCTGTCCCAGTGAACGCCCCGGGGTGGCAGGTGTGTTGCCTCGGGCTCCGGGGTGGTCACAGATGAGCCCCGCAATCGGTTCCCAGCCTAAAGAAAGATGCTTAATCTTTAAGGAGATACCAATGTTGGGAGGGGGAGGGAAGTCAGTTACAGATTACCAGAGAAGCACAATAAAATGCAGATTTAAGTCCTTGCCTTTGGCATTGATTAAGAGTTTCTAGAAAGAAGGTCATCTCCTTTCTTCTTCCTGGTACAGAGAGGGAGGCACCTTTTACAGATAGAGATTTACCTTACAAATGTAAAGGTGTCCTAACAAAGGGTAAGTTCCATTCCTCAGAGCCTCTTTCCCTGTCCCAGTTTATCAAAAGCAATCAGCCTCAAATAATCCTGATGCCAAAGAGACATATCTTGAGGTGGCCAATTTCAGGTCCCCACAAGAACAAGGACATGAGGATGACTGAGTGAGAAAACAGACACAGACCCATTTGCAAAAAGGACGTTATAGATGTAGCATTACCTAAAAAGATTTGGTGTACTATTTTGAATTTAGATGTGGTATTTTATAATTGTGAAATGAATTATGATGAGACATCTGTTTACAAAAGTATTATTCTGTACTCCAGATGACGGACCTCTACCATCCTAAATCTATTTTTGAGTTAATTTGACATTCCGCCAAAAATGAAATACAAGATCCACACAATGAGTGCCTTAAATGTGACATTCTCCCTAAGTATCACACAGACACAGACACACACACAAGCAAAATTCATTACTTAGTGAAGCAATGCCCTTAATCACCCCTCTCTTTCTTTCTCTCGATTTCTCTCATCTATCTATCTGTCTGTCTATCAACCTATCTATCTGTCTTTATTTTTGAGGTTCAACATTAGATTACCTAATTTTCAATGCCTAGGAGATGCTTCCATAATTTTAGTGAAAGAGCAGAATATAGTCCTCCATAGTTTTTAGAATTCTGTGGAAACTAAGCAAAGAAAAACACCAGAAGCAGATATAGAATGCATAATGTTAAGATTGGTTCCCTTGTACATGAGAATTAGAGGTGATTTTGATTTTTTCTTGATGCTTCTATGCATTTTCCCAAATTTTCTACAATTTGAATATTACCTTTACATTATAATATTATTTGACGAGAATATACTGCTGATGTTGCTATTTTAGCAAAGTGGAAAGGAAAGAGAAATCTACATTTCAGGTCATGGTAACTACTCAGGGCTCTTTGAAATCTTAGACCTCAGTGTGGGTTGTCAATTTTTACTTTATTTTCTTTTTGACCAGCCCAAGATTTTATCTTAGAGATAACTCAACAATGCCTCCAGGACTGATCGGTATTCTTGATCAGCTTTCAAGAGATCAAGGTTCAGTACCAATTTCACTTACAAAATGTGTACAGATTCAGATGCACATGCTATTCTCTTACAACTACTATTCTAATATACTTTTAAAAATAAACCAACCCCATTTGAAGTATACCAGCATGCTGGACCAAACTGAAAATCCATAGTCACAATAATTTGATTATATGAATTGCTTCTTAAAAAACAAAAATGAGTTTCATACTTTGATTGATCCAAAAATTGAAATTGAAAAACTCTGGTTCAGTTATTTAGCTAAATTTTAAAAAGATAAAAATATGCTAGATATCAAACCCATATGAACATTACTTCATTCAGGAAGCTGGCCTTGATCTTTTAAAGTATTTATAATATTCATTAAGGTGAAAGGGAAAAGAAGAGAGAGAAAATCTTTGAGCATCTGAGTTCAAACAATTTTTTATATTGCAATATTATTTATTAATGAATTTAGGATTAATTAATAAGCCTGTAAATTGATAAAACCAAGAAATATATATCTATTTCTTTCTTTCTTTGTTCTAAGTTAGTTAAAGGAGAATGTTGCAAGAAATCCTTCATCATGGTGGAAGATTCACCCAGTCCATCCCCACCCATACAGAACGTATCCTTTTGTTAAGATTTTCCATTTACAGAAGCTCTCAAATTTCATTTCAAGTGGATTTAATATGTATAGTATCTGAAAGAGTAAGAAGATGGTGTGTCTAGTGTAATTTTTCTTTCAAATGTCCTTGGCTGAAAACCATGTGTTAAGTTATAGAGTCAGAATACAATCCCTGTATCTAAGACACCGTAGCATCCTGAAGAAAATGTCTACTTCCATGGTGAGCCATACCTTCATCTGTTACAAGCAAAGGGTGGAGAAGGAGATGATTACAAAATCATGATAGGAATTGAGATATATAGCTAATGAGGTGAACATGCTACTCCCCAGAATTCATACTACAGTTCATAGCATCTCTTGTTCACTTAAGGCAAATGGTCCACGACCTAGTCACCAACAGCCTTTGTGTGTCAGGTTCTGATAGGAATGTTCCATCCCAGATAATCACAGAAGAGTGGCTATCCTATGATTTTTTCTTTTTAACCTAATGTTGCATAAAATGACGTGATGTTGACAAACTGACAAATTCTTCATATAGAACATTCTATTCTCCTATAAACTTTTCTATAACTACAGCTACAGTTAAATCAATAACTAGTAAAGGAAGATAAAGGGGTGGATTTTTTTTTCTACCAGAGATTCATGAGATGTGTTTTTTCTAAAGTGTCTAAAAGCATGAGTTAAAAGCAATGACGGTGACGTGGCAATAGGTGATACCCTGTTGCTACCGTAAAGCCCTTCTCGTCCCTGAACTGACTTGTTGCTTTACTACGGTGTGGAAGAAAAATCACCAGGCATGCTTAGAAATGAATTGCTCTGCCAGGCTGCTGTGTCAGGAAGATCTAGACATTATGCATGGCTTTCCTTTTTAAAAGGAAAAAACAACATTAAAAGATCATTCTCTAGCAGAAAGAAGAAATTTGGGTCAGTAAACTTCCTGAACATTCAAGCCCTAGTTTTCACACACCTTTTTTCAGAAACCAAGGGGATGGCATGCTTCAATAGTGATGGAGCATATTCAGGAGGTGGGTCTTGCATCATTTTATCTGCTCTGAGAGCAGTCCTCACTCCAAATCTGCCTTAGGAAGTTTTCCTCCAGAATAGATGCAACAGTTATTTCACGTAGATGGGAATTCACAGGCCCTCGGACTCTCTTCACTGGAATTTCTGCATCTTAATAAGACAGATGAGGAGTCACACTTCTTCATTCTGCCAGCAAACCACTGCTAAATGACACACTCCATCACACATGAATGTATGTGTGTCTATGTGGCTGTGTGTGTGTGTGTGTGTGTGTGCCCACAGGTGCACATGCACACATATCCCCATCTACTCTGGAGTGGTTCCCAATAGAAAAAATATAAACTTCGCCACCTTTGTTTTCACGCATTTCTTCTAATAAATATGAAGTCCAACACACTGAAAGAAGAATAGAAATAGCTTGTCGTTATGTTGAGAGAAGAGGGGACAGAAGAATGTGGCTCTCCAGATGATTTTTGTAATTAGAAGAAAAATAAATAGAAAGAAATAACTCTTCTTCATGATATCGAGTGGACAGGAATTGGAAGTGTGTCTCCAAATGAACTCTTGTAATTATTTGTCCTCCACAAATCATTATCTGAGCACGTTTGTCTTTTAAATTGACAAGAAATCCTTCGCCAAGCCAAATAGTGTCAGGAAGAGATTGGTACCTTACCAGCGTATGCAGTTTTTTGTGTTTTTTTGTGTTTTTTTTTAAGTTCATGATTTAGTACCTGCGAAAGTAGGAGGCTGCTCTCCCAGCAAGTTCCAAGATTGATTTCTTCAAGTTCATCCTTGCCAGCCTCATTTGACACGTGCAAACACAATCAATATAGTTATACCACAGGTAATCACTCATTAGAAGGACTCCATCCATTCCAAGCGCTACGTGTATCAATTTATCATCTCATTTGCAAGCATGTCAGAATGGTGTGTTGCCTTTCAGTGATGGCGTTTGAATAGACAAGGTTAATACCAACTTAATTTTGCTGTAATGGTGATTTAAATGCAATACTTTGATGAACATGAAGAGCTGGACAGTCTGCAGAGGAAATTCAATCACAAATGATCTCATAACAGAAGTATGTTTTTGATGAATTGTTGTTCATACCGTTTTATTTGGTCCCCTCCCTTTGATGTAGTATAGTAGAAGACTAACACCACGGGGCCTGAGGCATGTTGACGAAACTGACATTCATCACTGAACTGCATTTGTTTTGGTTAAAGCCTGTTGCAAGGAATGTCAGTTTTATTACCCAGGACTTTTTTTTTTTTTAAAGATTTTATTTTTTCCCTTTTTCTCCCCAAAGCCCTCCGGTACATAGTTGTATATTCTTCGTTGTGGGTCCTTCTAGTTGTGGCATGTGGGATGCTGCCTCAGCGTGGTTCGATGAGCAGTGCCATGTCCGCGCCCAGGATTCGAACCAACGAAACACTGGGCCACCTGCAGCGGAGTGCGCGAACTTAACCACTGGGCCACGGGGCCAGCCCCTATTACCCAGGACTTTTAATGTCCTGTCTTTGCATAAGATGATCGCGGAAATAGAGCATGGGAATTGTTATTCCTATTGCCTCTATTTACTTCTTCTTTGTGAAACTCCTTCCATTATTCGAGCATCGGCCTTAGTGTTGCTAGCTATATGGCCATCCTGTGCCAGAGAGATCTAGTCATTCCCCTGTGGCCTTATAGCATTTTCTCTGGCTTCCCCAATCACACTCACCATGTTGTGTTAGAATTATCTGGTCAAGTGTCCATATTCCTGACTAGAATCTGGTCTGCTTATTCCACAATAGCTGAGCTACAGTCTTATCTCTGTTCAGCACATATAAAGTTTAGTGGGCACATGGAAAGCACTCTTTTGATAGTAATACTCATTCGTAATTTATGTTTAAAACATTTTTATCCTGTAGTGAAAATGCATTTTTTTCTCTTCTATTATTTTTCCTGTGTCCCTTGCTTCCACTCATCAACTAGGGCGTTTGCTTTTAAGAACTGGGTCATGGGTTATCACTTGTGAAAGCGTTTATAGTTAAAAAGTGCTTTCAAAATAAAATAGCAAACTTACGGCTAATATAAACCTGTGAAGAGAGAAACTATAATGCACGTTAGGAAAAAGTCAGGGAACGATGACTGAGAATAATAGTACGTAGTTTACTTACACATTGTATTTGTCATTTACTTCTCCGACTCCATTTGAGTGAAGATTTGCTTTTGCACATTGATAATTCCTCAACACACAGACAATCCCTGGGCATTGTAGATGCTCAATAAAGAGTTGTTAAATAAATTAATAGATAAAAGAATGAATAAAGGTCACTATACTTTTATTAAATCAAGTCTCAGTCAGGCCTCCAGTGCTTCCTTCATTAATTTTCCCTGCCTTTTCTCTCAGTGGCTGTTCTAAACCTTAACCATTCTGATCAAACCTTCCTCTCCCTTCCCCTCCATTTGGCTGATAACATGAAAAGCATCTTCACAGAGAACAGAGAGGGCTTTAGGCAAGAAGCTTCTCACCTTCTTGCCTCCACACATCAAGAGAGCACTGAAATTTCATCTTCAGCTTCTATCCCACACCCTTCAAGCCTGATTCTACCAAATACACTCTTTGTTCTCCTCCTCTCCAGCTTCTCCTGGACCCTTACTTATTAAGTATTCTATCTCCCCCGTATTTCAGTCTACTACCTTCCTTCTGGCTTTTTTCTTAAAGGCTGACCAAGATGAAGTCACTCTTACTATTTAAATTATATTTCTCTTTTTGGTACCAGCCTCCCTTTCTTCCTTCACGGACAAGATTCTTCTGCATTTATTCTTGCCTTCTCCATATGGTAAAATCTTACATACTTCTCCCATCAGCTTATCTGGTTTCTATCCTTACCAATGGCACTACATCGATGATATATGATCTCTTAATTGCTAAAACCAATGGGCGCTTTTCAATTATGATCTTATTTAAATTTTTTTTGGTCTTGGTTCTCTTGACCTTTTCCGAGATTTTAGAACACCGTTTCTGTTATGACTCACCTCTCTCTGGTTCTACCTCTGTCTTCCTCATCACTATTCTTCTGCTTTTACTTGTATTTGAAATGATGATGTTTCCTGATGCTTAGCCTTGGTTCTTTATTGCTTTTTTTATATGGTCCCTTAACAATCTTATTTATTCCAGTGATTTGGTTCCCACACAAAATGTTAATGACTCCTAACTCTAACCCTGATGACTTGCTTGACTTCTAAATTAAGAATCTCCAGTTATGAATTTTCCAAAATTGAATTCATTATTTTCTCTGGCATCAGTTTATATTCTAAAATTTCATGCCAAATCATTTGAAGACTCCTAATCATGTCATATCTTCATGCTTTTGAAAGTATCTTTAGTTAATTTGGAAATCTCTCCACTTGCCAATCCCTCTTTCATCTGGTAAGTTGTTCCTCACTTTGTAAGACTGAATTGTCAGCAACTCTGTTATCCTTCCCTGACTCCAACCCAAATATAATTGATGACTTAGTCCTTTGAATATCTCCTGTGATTCGTGTATCAACTTAAACTTCTGGAACCAATGACTATAATTTTTCATCTTTATATTTCCAGTATCTTACAAAGAACTTAACGCAGAATAACTAAGTAAATATGATTTGAATAAATTTAAAATGACCCATAATACAATATCAATCGTTCCTTATTATTTATTTCCATGTGTGGTTACTAATTAGCAATTAGTATTAATTAGCAGATTAGTCTGACCTCCAGACTAATATTGCCATATTTCCAGATTGCCATATTTTCTTCTTTTTTTGAAATAGGCGTTTCAGAGAAATGTTAGCATTTGCATGTTCATTCCAGCGCGATTTGCGATAGCCAAAATGTGGAAACAACATAATGTGCATCAGTGGATGAATGGATGAAAAAATATGGTATACGCATACAATGGAATATTATTCAGCCTTAAGAAAAAGAAGGAAATTCTGCAATATAAAAATCTGGTAAAAGAAAACACCATGAAAATTATGGGTTTGAATGTATAAAATTATGTTTTAGGCATAAGATAACTTGCTATTTCTCTAGACAAAATGAGCTCTTAGACATTGTAAATAAACCAATGTAACTGAGATGAATAAAGTTAAAAAGAGCTGGCAACACACAGATTCATTTTTCAATAAAGTTCAGAAGGACATAAAAGTAAGAGCAAAAAGGATAATTGGTAAACATCTTTCCATTTGGGTTAAACTCATAGTGTTTGAAAAATGGCTGTGGGAATTTTGGCTAACACCCTACAGCCCACTTTACCCATCTCTGGTTTGATTTACTGTCATGCGCCCCAGAAAGCTGGGACCTAGCAGGTCTGTGCTCATTCATATGACTGTTCCATAAAATTAAACTGGTGTAAAGCTCCAAAAGAAGAGTTCTTAATACCCTAGCATTACCTGCATATCGCAAAACAATAATTCTGCAAATAATCACCTAAGACTTCCACAACAGTGAAAGCATATTTAAATAAATGACAGGGCACAGTCAAAATTCCCCAGGCTTATGTTCTATTTACTACTTAAGTGGTGAGAGAAACTTTGATACTAAAGACATTATTTTTTCTGACATAATGATAATATTATTCTCATATTTTTACCTAAAGCTTCAACTTCAGCACTGAAAGAAAATAGCAAAGCAATACCTCCCCCCTGTATATTGCTGAAATAGTGCTACCCACAAATCCAGTGTACTTTTCTTGATGGGAAAGCAATAGAGACATATCATGTCCTCTTCAAAAGGTCAGAAAACTGGGGTCATATACCCACTTCTACTCATTCTTTATGTTCTTTTCTGTCACCTCATACACATTGGGATGAAGTAGAACCCGCTTCTAATACTGCAAGTTTTCAAGTTGCAGGTGGGGTAGAGAGCAACGGCATTTGTTGGAAATATGATAGGGCTATCAAAAATATATGCAACCAGCTATATACACTGTGAAACATAAGTCAAGTTCATTCTGCTACAGGGTAAAAAAAATATAATTTTTTCATGAAGATGAAAAAAGAAAAACTATGAGCAATTTGGCATTGAATTCAACTAATCCTAACACCTCAAGTTTGAACCGCTCTCTCTCTCATCCTCTTGAAATTATTTATTATTAATAAAAAATGTATAGCTTAACATTGATTAGCACACACAAATTTTAGTAGCATTAAAATTTAACGGTTCAGAACATATGACTTACAATGAAAGAATCGGAGTTTTGAGTTCTAGTCCACACTATTTTTGTGTGATTGTGGACAATTTACAATATGACCTTAAAGTCTCATGTAATAAATTCATGTAATTCATGTAATAAAAACACTGACTTCATAAGTATTTTATGCGGGAGTGAATGTAAAGTGTTTAATACATTGCAAAACCTGTGGTAAATATAACATGATCTTTAGATGATTATTATCACAGAGATGCAGTTGTTAAGATAATTAATACCACCATTCCTTAAAGGCCAGTGCCAGAGCAGAGATAATTCTGAATATAACACCACGTTGTATACGCAGATGTTCCATTGGTCCATGGTGATGGACCAATGGTGAGGATTCCATGGTCCATTGGTGAAGGAACAGCAATATAAGTGTACAGAATCTTAAAAGAGCTCTTCCATAGAATTTCTAATGGACTTGAATTTGAAAGTCAACACGAGTGGGACAACTTTATTGGATTTGCTACAATAAGGAGGTAAAATTGAGAGTCTCTGGATTTCCTTCTGAGCCAGTAGAGATAGAGCTTGAGATGGACAATTTAGTAACAGTTATTGCTTGGACATTGGTTATGGACAAAGGGACTCAAACTACAGACAATCTGCTAGTAGAAAGTGGGAGAAAGTGAGTCGAAGAGAGCCAGAAAGTTCACTTACTTAAAGATTCACCTCTGTATTCAGCTTAGGGAGTTACTTAGATAAATTTAGTTATTGAAGCACTGGAGGCAAAAGAACTCCCAGGGCACGGGCAGGGACTGGTAGATTCTAGAAAGAGCACAGTTTCCCTGCAGCCATTCTCCTTCGCCCAAAGGCAGAAGCCAGCCGATCCAGGACTCCTCTGAAGACGCACCAGCTTTCCTGCTTCCACATATGCACATTAGTTATATTATCGTCTAATAACATCTGCTTGCTTCCTGTCTCACAGGGACAGAGGAAGAATTAATGGTATGAATTTTGTCAAGCACTTCAAGACCCCTAGAGATATGCAGTATAAATATCTTATGATTATTCCTTCCACATGTTTTGTACCTGGTAAATGGGAGAGGAAGATATATGCATTTATCTAGCAAATATATTCACATTTCTTTTACAATAAAATCAGGCTGTATTCTTTGGATTTTGAGAAAAGATAATTTTTCTCTTTTGAGGAAGATTAGCCCTGAGCTAATATCCGCTGCCAATCCTACTCTTTTTGCCGAGGAAGAGTGGCCCTGAGCTAACATCCGTGCCCCTCTTCCTCTCTTTTATATGTGGGACACCTGCCACAGCATGGTTTGATAAACGGTGTGTAGGTCCACACCTGGGATCCAAACCGGTGAACCTTGGGCCACCAAAGTGGAGTGCGAACCTAACCACTGTGCTGGCCCCCAGAGAAAACATAATTTTTTAAAAAATGGCTTTTACTTTGTTCATATCCTCATCAGTGATTTATGTGATACCTATATTCTTACTACCTATCCCCATAACTAAGCTATTTTAACCTTTGCAATAGCCATCACAAGCATTCTGTCTCAACACTAGTCTTTTGCTCAGGCAAGTGTGTTGTCTCCCTACCATCCCATAGTCTCCCACCTCTTTTAAGAATATGTGAGAAAATGACCTCAAATAAAAGTATTGGAAATGCATAAAATAAGCCAGATAAATTACTATTGGTTCTTACTTAGATAAACTATTGTATTTTTCTTTAGTAAAAGAATATATTTTATGCCTAGCTAATTAAGCTGATATAACGCCCTTAACTTCAGTTAAGGAACAATGGGTGCAAAATATTTTAATAAGATGAACAGAGGGCTGACTGGTGGGTCCAGCTCCTTCCTGATGTATGTGATCCATCCGGATTCCTTTTGAAGGGGCTTACACATAGACAGGATGTGCTTCTGCATGTATGTTACCCTGTTCTGTTTCCCAGGGACGGAGACTTTCTGTGGCAGTATGATGTGGATATTTTTTCCCCTCAGAGCACCAATGAATTATTTAGTACTTGATTTGCCGCAGAAAAGCTTGGCTACCCTACGGTGACAGAGTTAAGCCTTAGAAATAGAATGTTGTTTAAGAAATTATTGGTGCAAAAAGACAACTAAAGCAGAAGACACAGTTGGTTTTTCAAATATACGTACACAGCCCTCATATTTATCACAATTCAAGGACCTTATGGGAAAAAATTCTAGCATGTTTTCCTTGATAAAACTGTCTTTATGTTCTATGTGCATCTGTTGCCTGGCATTTCCTCCCTCCCCTTCTCCATAGCCCTCTCTATTGTTTCGTTAAGAGTCTCCTTTTTCACTTACATTTAAGATAAGATGAATATTTCTTTTACATCACCTCTTGTTTCCTAACACCTCTCAATATCATATTGCATGGAATTATCTATATAAGATGTGTTCAAAAACATTTAAAATTTTTACTTTCTTGAAAGTGTTTTTTAAAGTTTTTTGCTTTATTTGCCTTTGGTAAGGAAGATTGGCCCTGAGCTAACAAGCCACAGCATGGCTTGATGAGTGGTGTGTAGGTCTGTGCCCAGGATCTGAACCCGTGAACCCCAGGCCACCAAAGTGGAGCACACAAACTTAACCACTAAACCACCAAGCTGGCCCGAAAGTATTTTATTATTTCTTTTGTTTGTTTGTTTGTTTTTAAATATCATGCCTCCTCTCCCTCATGACTTTTTAAAACTGGCAATGAAATAACATTTTCATTATTCAACCTTCTTGTGTACTCAGATTGGAATACAGACAGTTCTTGCTTTGCCTGGTTGTGATATCTATGGGTTTCAGTGATCCCAGTTTAGTTAAATAACAACAGTGCCCAAACGGCATAGTCAAGTTCAACTACCATGGTATGTTAACTGTGAGTAAAGGCATAAAGTACAAACTTTGCTGCTAGCTCTTCAGCCCATGAATCTCTACATAAACAACAGATGAGCATCATTTCTAATGACCAGTCACATCACTTTCTTTCAAAGTCTATTGATGACTGGTCCCTCCACAGCTGTTGTTTGGTTCGCACACAGACAGCAAAGTGTGTAGTGGTGTTTCCTTCTTATCTCTTAGTACTAAAATCAGGTGACATTGTACAAAACCACTGATGTACAAAAATTGATAGTTGAAGTTGGAAATTTGCCAACAAAAATGAAAGTGCAGCAAAGAAAAGAAACATGATAACACTAGGAGTAAAATTCGAATGGAGCATAAATGGAAACCACTGAACCTAGGAATGTTCATGCTGCTGCCCTAGACTCTAGACTCTACATAAGCTGCCTAGACTAGATATGCAACCAGAGAAACTTCATGAAAGCAAACATTGACATAAATAAGAAAGGTGGTTGTGATAAAAGGGATGAAGACGTCTCAGAGCAAAGGACACTAACATAGAACTTCTCAAAAAAGGAACTCAAAGCTATTGTATGTCACTGTAAGACCAAAAGATAAAATGTTGAAAGCTGATGGAAACTTAGAAAGGGGTAGGAAATTTGCTAAGGCATAGAAAAGATGCTCATTCCTTACTCCTTACTGTGATTTATACAATATGAAGGAAGCAAGCCTCCTTCAAAGGACCCTTGGTAAGTGTTTACAAAGAACTAAAGCACTAATTTTCAATGATTCTAATGTTTGAGATTATGATGTATTAAATACATATTAATTTTACTATTTTATTTATTTCCCTTTACATTTATAACTGATGTTAAGGGAGTTTTTACGGTTTTGACACAATTTTTAAAGGTCGTAGAACAATAGTATTTTTTTCCATTGCTTATTATGATCATATTGCATGGTTTTAGTTGTACGGTCATTTTTACAGCACCACACTACTGAGCAAAGCAAGGGCTGCCTGTGCTTAAAAGTTTAAAATATAGGAAAATAGCAATTCTGTCAATTCAGTCTCTTGGATCAAGATATTTAAATTACTTAATGTATCTTAATGTCACATGTACTTAATGACACGTTAACTGATACAAAGAGGGGTAGGCTTTGTTTTGAAGTCATTTGGGAAATGTATTGTATGTAATTCTGTTACAGGGAATTCAAATCTTGAATGTCACTGTCCAGATGCCAAAATCGTAATCCTAAAAGAGAGCACTTCTACTATTTTTTGGTTATTTTTATTTTAACAAATGAATGGCATTTTACTATGTAGGGTCGTTTTCTTAAGAGTTAAGGATATGTTAACTAGTTGGTCCCAAAGATTCTCCAGGTGTTATCTACAAGTCACGTCCCTCTTCCTGCTGTGCTTTTCTTTTCTAAGAATCTATTGTTAAAATAAAAACAATAAAAACTTTAAAATTAATAAATAAAAATAAATAACAGCCATATGAAGGATACCTCTGCAATTTTTTTTTGCAATGTTGAAATTGGGATCACTGCCCTGTTATATAACTTTCAGGCATAAAGTTTTCTTTTGTAGTTCAGGACCAGGGAAACCAAAAATTTTAATTTTCCATGAACAGGGTGCATCTTTGCATCTGTATTAGTTTCCCATTGTTGCTGTAATTAATTACCACACACTGGGGCTTAAAACAAGATAAATTTTGTATCTTATGGTTCTGGAAGTCAGAAGTCCTAAAATCAAGGTGCCAGCAGGGCTCCATTCCTTCTGAAGAGTTTAGGAAGAATCCATTTGCTTGCTTTTCTAATTTCTAGAGGCCTCTTTCTAGTCCTTGCACATAGCCCCCCGCGTGTCAGAATCAGCAACAGGGAGTTGAATTCTTATGTTGCTAGCGCTCTGGTTTGCTGCAGCTGGAAAAGGTTCCCACCTTTTAAGGACTTGTGGTTAGATTGGGCCCATCCAGAAAACCATCCTCTCAAGATCCTTAATCTTAATGATAACCACAATGTCCCTTTTGCCATGTAAGGTAACATAAGCACAGGTTCCAAGAATAGAGCATGGCCGTCTTTGGGAGCCATTATTCTGCCTACTAGGGTGTGACAATGAGAATAAGGAAACAATTATACTTCTTCCGACTCAAATAGTACAAAGCTCAGAGCTATGACATATACTCAGTTGTCATAATTTCAAATTACACTTTCCCTTCTTGACTTTTTCTCTGCCATTACCCCCGTCCCACCTATTTTCTGATTTTACTGTGCTAAGGTCCTTATTGTACCTGCCCTTTTACTAGAAATTAGCAGTTCTTTTATTTATTTATTTATTTAAGGAAGATTAGCCCTGAGCTAACATCTGTTGCCAATCCTCATCTTTCTGCTGAGGAAGACTGACCCTGAGCTAACATCCGTATCCATCTTCCTCCACTTTATATGTGGGATACCTGCCACAGCATGGCTTGACAAGCAGTGCATAGGTCCACACCTGGGATCTGAACCTGGGAACCAGAGGCCACTGACGTGGAACATGTGAACTTAGCTACTGTGCCACTGGGCCGGCCCAGTAGTTGTTTTATTCTTGCTTTCACTAACAAGTAAATTAAACAAAAATAGTATTTGCAGTGCCTACTTCATACTTCTTTTAATTTGCCTAGGAGTGATGTTAAAAGATGGAACAAACAGCATATCCATTTTAACTAAAAAAATGGAGGATGGATATGATCCCAGAATGAGTCCTTTCTTTCAAAGAAAGTAGAATGCCAAATATACTGTTCAGCTATCTATATTCTCGTGTCTCTACTATTATTAGAATTAAAATGCAGATAAATATAGTTGCATTTTGATTTAACATTTGTGTAGCTTTTTCTTTACGTGAGTATATTGACTTGATCCATATTGAGTAACAACACCGGAAGTGCTGAATCATCAAAGCATCTCGGTACGTTGTATTTCTCCTGTTTCACGTAGATAAACCAATGAAAATGGGAGCAGCACACTTCCACTTCACTGAATTTGGAACATTTGTCCTTCAAATAAATATTTAATTGCTTTTTTCCCCTAAATTTTGTGGAGAGTTTGATATTGTGTAGATACCACTTGATGAACGTTCAAAAATGGAAATGACACATGAGAATATAATTATATTTCCTGGCAAAAGGGTATCACATTTATGACTTAGTAAAGAGCCCAGACCTGTACTGTTCTGTTCAGGTGACTACAACGGTATTAAAAATGATCGTTTTTTTCTCTACCAGTTGTGAGCTCCACACCCCACACTTTTTTTCTTTGGAGCAGCTGCCTGCCCTCACCTTTCAGAGCCTGTTTTTCATGGCCTCTGCTAAGCGGCAGTAAACAGGCAGTGCAGAGGTAGATTCTGACCCAAGCTACATCAACTGAATTTTTGCTCCTAGGAATTTAGATTGGGAACATGGAGAGATTGTCACGTAGTTTGCGGCGCTAAACCTGGGAGCTCACGTAAGGATTGGGCTAGAATTACTGTTTTCTGTCATGTGTATGAAGTAGCAGAAAAAGGTAGACTACAAAGAAAGAGACCAATGAAGAGATGCTGAGAGAGAACCAGCAGTGACAGAACATGTGACCAAAGAGAGAGAGAGAATCAACTGGGCTTCCTGGGGCCACACCAGGCTGTTTCCAATGCTTGGGATGACCAGTTACATATTTTTGACCCCACATTCCATGTGTCCTTTCTAATAAATTCTAATTTTAGATAGATAGAGCAAGGGCTTTTTTTTTGTATTTGCACCCCAAAGTCTTTCTAACTAAGACTTTAATTATTCCATGTGAAATCCCCTCTTATCCAGATTATGAAATAAAATATTTTGATGAATATGTTGGAGTCAATTAGGCATGTCTGATGTAACAAATATTTAAAGAATGCCTGGTATGTATCATACTCAGAAATGGGTCCTGGAGCTTTAAAGATGAATAAGACATGGATCCTATTCTGTGAAGCACTTTTTCTGCAAGATGAATAAACACAGGTCCTGCTTTTGGTCAGACAAAAAAAAAACCCTCCCTTTTATTGGTCATTTCTTATGGCATATGAACCTTCAGTATTCAATAAGTGTGTTTCCATGTTAATAAAGCTTGGATGTACTGTGGCAGTTTTTATGATCATTCAGATATGTTCAATTTTAATTTGACTTTTGATTTAAATAAAGTGGAATGAGTATAGTAAAGGAGGCATAGAAATGTGGTGAATTTAATCAGGAGGATTTCTCCTTCAGGAGATTTACAAGAATTCCATGGAATCCAGTTATACTTAGCTTTGAGAAATAAAGAAAATATATGTGAAGGGAAAGGTCATTGAGATAATTATTCTCTTTTTTCTGCCTTTGGCGCCAAATCCTTTCTTTTTGAACTACAGCACCCTGGTTAGGAGCTGAAGCTCCTAAGACGAACTTACTGGTTTTGAATTCTGGTCCTGTCATTTTCTCACTGAATGGTTTCAGCTAGCTTATTACTTGCTCCAGATTCCTCATTTTTAAAGTTATTTTTATTTTATTTATTCATTTATTTTCCATGGGAAGATTCACCTTAAGTTATCATGTGTTGCCAATCGTCCCCTATTTTTTCTTCCTTCCTCCCCCACCCCAAAGCCCCAGTACATAGTTTGTAGAGTTGTAAGTTCTTCTGGTTCTTCTATGTGAGCCACTGCCACAGCACGGCTACTGACAGAGGAGGGATGTGGTTTGCACCTGGGAACTGAACCCAGGCCACCCAAGTGGAGCATGCTGAACTTTAACTGCCAGGCCATCAGGGCTCTGATGTCTCATTTTTAAAAAGGAGCTACAATAGTATCTACTTATACAGTCATTTTATAAACAAAATAAGATAAAAAATATAAAATCCTTAAAATAGTACCTGGTATGTATTAGGTGTTGAATACATAATAGTTATTATTATTACTCTCTTTAAATACATACACAGAAAAACACAGTGCACCTGTGCACACATGCAAACACACTCAGTCCAAGTAGAGAGAATCACAGGATTCTGAATGCATTATATTCTTTAGGGCCTGAGGGATGAGAAGTGCTACAAAAAATAAATGTATGTATAGTGACCAAATTATATTCATACCTTGGAGTTAATTTAGTAATGTGAGCTATCCTTCAAAAAACAAAAACAATTTTTATTCTTCCTTTATCTAGCTTTGCTATTCAGTAAAAATCAGTTTTATTGTTATTTACTTGAACATTCATTTTCTTTGGTGCAATAATTAATGGCAAAGGGATGTTTGTGGCTTACCTTTTGTTATTAGAAAAAAATTATGACTGGGATACAGAGAGTAAATACAGCTTTATTTATGGCAATAGCAGTTTAGCTAGAAAAGTTAGATGCTAAGTTATTCCTTTCCTCTGAAAGTTATACAAATATAACTGAATTTATTTGATGGATTGAGGTTAAGTGAATGTGATATAAATATTTATAAAACACGATTGAATATACATAATTTATATATGTACATATATCTATTCCATACATATATATATAAAATGGAAAATGTACTGAAGAATAAATTCTGCATACAAATACTGCTGTGAGGTTTAAGCTGCTCCTTTACAAAAATTAGAAAATAAGAATACTAGGAAATATACCTCAAAGATCAGAGGTTTACAAACCTAAGATGTGCCTTTAGGAAGATTCAAATTATTTACTCTATGAGAAGGATTGGAACATTTCAACTGCTCATTATGTATAAAAATGATCAACCTTATAATGACTGATAAAAACTTAAACCAGATCCAATATTACGTTGTTACTATGTTGTATTGTCCAAGGAAATATATGCCTAATGTTATCTTAACTTTCCCTCCTTGTATTAATCAAGTGTTGATGACCATGACTTAAGGCCTGAAAATATTATGATAGGAAACCTTGGCAGAGGAAAAGCCAGATCGTACATGCAAAGGGTTATTTGTCATGCTGTCACCAGACCCTAGGGAAGCGCAGTTCCAGCTAATTTATTACAACATTGTTTTCATTTTTACCGGGCACAGGAAGGACTTACTCTGAGGCCATCCCACTGTGATCTGCACTAGAGCAGCAACAGTGACGACATCACTTTGCTTGCACAGTTTTTGTGGCCCCTATTTCTCCCTGACTCTGCTCTCTTTCCCAGAACATTTAAGAGCATTCATTAAATTCGATAGAAGCCAAGAGCGGTATACATCTGGTGAGGACAGAGAGTGGAAAGTGAGGAGACTGAAACAAATGAATGCGGCCCCAGAACTTACATACATGCTACTTGCAAATGTGGCTTGTTTAAGCCCCTAATACCTTATGTAGGGTAACTCAATAAACAAGACGTCCAAAGGTTGTGGCTCTCCACAAAGATGAGAGAAGGTTGAAGGTGATATTGAACTACTGGAATGCTAAGTCTTTTTTTCTAATACAAATGCACATAAAAAATGGAATTGGGGTAGCGAAGAATGAGTCACGATGCCTGAGGAAGTGAAGAGTCTGTTTTAATCTTTTGCAAACATTATATATGAGATTTCCTATTTCTTTTCCTCTCATACAGTCAGAAAGGAGCTCATTTCAAACCTTCTTTTAGGATTTAGCCTCCTCAAAGAAGTTGTAAACCAGGAATAAGTTCTTATAAGTTGTGGATATTTCCTGAGAATGTGTAATATACATATAAGTAAAGGCAACATCAAAGAGAAATGCATAGTGAATATTTAGATCAATTGCACAAAGAATGCAAAACACAAAAATGTCTCATATACCCAAATGTGGGGTATAGGGGCCAGCCCGGTGGCTGAGTGGTTAAGTTCGTGTGCTCTACTTCAGTGGCCCAGGGTTTTGCTGGTTTGGATCCTGGGTGCAGACCTAGCACCACTCCTCAAGCCACGCTGAGGCAGCCTCCCACAAAACAGAACTAGAAGGGCCTACAACTAGAATATACAGCTATGTGCTGGGGGGCTTTGGGGAGAAGAAGAAAACAGAAAATTATTGGCAAAAACAGATATTAGCTGAGGGTCAATCTTTAAAAAAAAAAAAATCTAGTATGCATCTTGTCAGTACTCTCCCACTTTACTACCTACGCCCTGTTACAGACTTGATCCAAGTGAATGAGCATTTGCGTGGGAGAGTAATGTTTTGTGCATCAAATACCCGCATTCTAAGGACTTGAAATAATATTAATACCTGTGTCAATATAAGATATATTTGTACCTTTGGGTGTTGTTATCACATCTGCTATTCTGTTTGATATGTCAAATAATGCTTTGAAACACGATAAGGTGGTTCATCATTTAGCAGCTAGAGTAACTGAGAACAAAGTTATATGACCACTTTAAGTTACTACTTAGTCGTAGTCACCACTAGAACCCAGGACTAAGGTTACTAAATCTTGTGTTGTACAGATATTGTAATAGGGAATTTGGACCTATGCAGACATTAGTGCAAATATATGTCTTTTGAGAATTCACACCTTTCAGTAAGCCGTTTGCCTCCAGAATAAAGTCCAAACTCCTAGACAAGAGAATGAAACCCCTCTTGGATCTTCGGCTCAATTAACCCTTACTTCTGCTTCACGCTTTAGAATCCAGCAGAACTAAACCACTTGTAGTTTATCCCACAAAATGACCATTCACAGATCTTTGCTGAAGTCTACCTCTTCTTAGAAAGGTTTCTCTTCCCTCCCATTTTCCTATCACTTAGTAGTTTCTTACCATATGCAGCCCACTCTCCAAAGTGGTCCTTGATGTCTCAATCAGACTAGACTGTTTACCCTCCACTAATCTCCCAGAATTGCTGTGCATGCACACGTCTTTTTACTTCTCACTGTTGTTCTAAAATGAGCTGTGAATGAGTGTGTCACCTGCACTAGACAGTAACCTCTAAGAGAGCAGGGAAAATGTTGATTATTCTCTTCTAGTTTGAGCACATAGCCAGAGCCCTGGAATGTATTAAAAATAGTTCATGAATGTATCTATAAATTAATAAACAGTAGATTTCAATGCAATTACTTAGCTGGTTGGAGGGCACTCACTAATGGTTGTAGGTGATTATGGATTCAGAATACTTAGGGGCCAGTTAGTTACATCATTGAGACAATAACCTATTTCTAGCTGTGTTTCTTCTCTATGGAAATGTATGGGTCAAGTCAAGAACATTTATGGAGCCCCTCCTAAGCAGCAAAAGTGGTTCCAGTTTCTGGAGAGTCAGTTCACTGTATAGATAATGAAAAGCAAATACTGAAACTAGAAAAATTCCTTACATCTCACATTCTACTGATAATTGATTAGTATCGTTAGCTTAATAAAACAAGAGATAACATTTAACATTAGAAAAATAATTAATATTCCCCTGAAATTATCAAAGTCTAATCTCTTTTATACCATATTAAAGAGTTGCTGTAATCCTGTCACTACATAACGAATTCTTATTAACCTTAGTATTCAAGGTTGGGAAAGCTATAAAATAAAGCTCTTGGGAAATTATTTGGCACTTTTCCCCATTATAAACATAGCCTTTCTGAAATGTACTCATTTATTAAAGACATACATGGAAAAGAATGAGTGAATAGATGCAAACTTATTTCCCCGAGGATTACTACCCTATTTAACCTTAAAATAAAAACAAAAAATATAGAGAAAAATTATCAAAATTTTACATATGCCAACAAAAAAAATACCATGATCCCCTTAGGTTGTTAGTAATCTAATTTACAGAATATTGAATATTATATCTTCTTTACTCAGAACTTTCCTATCATAGACATGCTAACCAAATTTATTTATTTCTATACCAGGGAACTAGAAATTTAAAAAACGCATTTGAAATTTTAAGTGAATTTAAAAATAATCTCATGTGTTTTTTTGCTGCTTTTTAAAAATCCTCCAGATTAAGCATATCAATTTCCTTAAGTGAGATTGTTATCACCTTTCTTTGTGACGAATTTCTGTTCAGTTGAAAGCCTTAATAGACTATGTTGTAAAAATATTTAGAATATGCTTGTAAAACCAAATTCAGGCTTAACAATAAAACAGAGAGAACCTTGCTTGCACAAACGCTATTGTTCTGGACTCCTGTTCCTCATTCAAAATCCTCTCTGCTCCACTTCTTAACTCTAGCCTTTGTTGCCTCAATGGTCTCATGCAGGCTCTACCCACCTTTACACAGGTGCAACTAGACAAGGCCTCCTCGCAGACCAGCACTGTGTCTCTTTTGTTTCCTTCCCTGAGACTCTCTAAGACATGATAGGAAATCACCAGCAAGCATTCTGCATTCATGTATGAGCAATCTACAAGGTCAGGGATGCTAATGCCTATGGGACAAACCTTGACCAATGGGATAGAAGATAAATGGATCAATGTTTCCTTTTTCTAGCCTTTAATGTATACACTTCTGAGGTTTATTTAATAATGCTTTTCAGAAATTCCTTGTTAGCATCACAATTACAAATTTTCTCATCTTTGGAGGATTGGGAGAAGGAATGGGTGGGAGATGAAGCGTTGTAACAATGGTTGTCAAACTATCTCCTGAGATCTTGTTACAAATGCAAATTACTGTGCCCCGCACAAGACATATAGAGTCAGAAACTCTGCGGGGTACAGCAGGGCAATTTGTGTTTTAATATCTTTCAGGTAATTCAGTTGCACAATAAAGTTTTCGAAGCACTGAGTTACATTATAGCTGTGGTACTTCAACAGTCTGGGGACACTTGTAAATAGAAGAATTGTGAAGCTAGTTGGCTTTATTATTGTTGTGGAAACCCTGAAAAAAGAAAATGATAAGCCAAGTTCAGTTAAATATGATCATGTTTCAAAACCAGAGTACTTCTATAGTGGCATTTATAGACGCCCCATGTCATACAGCTAAGGGGCTCACTGCTGAAAATCAGGCCCATAATCTAATTGTAAGAGTGAGAGATCTTGCAAACTGAAAACATAGTCTCCATAGAGAGAAACTATGTTACAAATCAGGGCTTTAATAAGAAAAGAATGTGACCTTGGGACCTGCAATGGCCATATTTAGGATAATAAGTCTGAGAATCTTTCATGCAGACATGAATACACTCACACACTCACGCACACACGGATATGCCGGTATATATACATGCCGGCATGTGTATATGAATGCATGCATTGACAGGTAGAGAGATAGATTTCAACAACAAAAATTGGTCTCATAAATTATCTTAAAATTGAGAGAGGCCAATAAAAACTGTGGAGAAATGTGAGGAAGCAAATGATAAAGAAACCAAGAAAATACAAAGAAAATAACCAAGGTGTTATTCAAAACAAATTTATTGCTATCTATAATTCCAATTCGCTCTTGTTAGAGGATTGATGATGTCAAACAGAAGATTTCCCCCACTGCCCAATTAAGGATAATTTGAGAGTGCAGCCTGGGACAGAGACTTGGGAAAGCTAATTGCTCTGCATAATAAAATTGATAAAGAACTATCTCCATTTTTTTTTTTAAAGATTGGCACCTGGGCTAACTGTTGCCAATCTTTTGTTTGTTTTTTCTGCTTTGTCTCCCCAAACCCTCCCTGTACACGGTTGTATATCTTAGTTGCATGTCCTTCTAGTTGTGGGATGTGGGACGCCGTCTCAACGTGGCCTGACAAGCAGTGCCATGTCTGCACCCAGGATCCGAACCCTGGGCTGCCGCAGCGGAGCGCACGAACTTAACCACTCGGCCACAGAGCCGGCCCCCATCTCCATTTTTTTCCTGAGGATTCTTAGTGTGTCATGGATGAGCCCAAGCTCAACTTCCGGAGGCACTGATTTCATCTCCTACTTCCTGTGTAAGTTAGAGATGCTACTTTTGACACTCTATTATCTACAGAGGCACTTATTTTACCTGTTTGGAAAAATAGACTACTCAGATAAGAGAACCCTAGTCCTAGCCTCCAGCAGAGATAGATTGTTATTATTCTGTTCTTCCAACATTTCTAAATCAAGCATGTTAGCCTAGACAGACGCCCAAGATGGGGACTCTCAGGAAAAAGCAGAATATCTTCCTGCTAGGGCTATGCTGTCTAGCATGCTAACCCACAGCCCCATGAGCCTATCAAACACTTGAAACATGGCTATTCCAAATCTAGACATGTTGTAAAGGTAAAATACATATCAAATTTCAAACACTTCATACAAAAATAATGTAAAATATCTTGTTAATCATTTTATATTGATTACATGTTAAAACGATTATGTTGGACATATTGAGTTTAATAAAATATATTACCAAATTTATATCTTGACTACTGTAGACCATGCTGCAGTGAGCATAGAGGTACATATATGTTTTCAAATTAATGTCTTTGTTTTATTTGGATATATATCCAGAAGTGGAATAGCTGGGTCATATAGTAGTTCAATTTTTAATTTTTTAAGGAACTTCAATACTGTTTTCCATAGTGGCTACACCAATTTACATTCCCACAAACAGTGCATAACGGGTCCATCTTCTCCACATCCTCACCAACATTTATTATTACTTGTCTTTTCGACAATAGCTATTCTCCAATGAGGAGATATCTCATTGTGTTTTTGATTTGCATTTCCCTGATGATTAGTGATGTTAAACTAAGTGTCCATTGATAGATGAATGGATAAAGAAAATGTGGTATATATACAATGGATATTGCTCAGCCACAAAGAAGAACGAAATCTTGCAATTTGTGCCAACATGGAGGGACGTAAGAGTATTACACTAAGAGAAGTAAGTCAGACTGAGAAAGACAAATACCATACAATTTCACTTATATGTCTAATCTAAAAACAAAACAAACAAATAAAATAAACAACAGACTCATAGATACAGAGAACAAACTGGTGGTTGCTAGAGAAGAAGAGGTGGGGGATGGGTGAAATAGGTGAAGAGGATTAAGAGGTACAAATTTCTAGTCATAAAATAAATAGGTCACATAGCTGTAATGTATAGAACAGGGAAAATCGTCAGTAATATTGTAACAACTTTGTATGGCGACAGATGGTAACTAGATATATCATGGTGATCATTTCACAATGTATAAAAACACTGAATCACTATGTTATACACTTGAAACTAATACAATATTGTATATCAATTATACTTCAATAAAAAATAAAGATATATATTACTAAATTTAATTTATTTTGTTTGAACTTTTTTATTGAAAATTTAAAATTATATCTGTAACTCACAATATATTTCTATAGTATAATAGTGATACAGATGATTTCAAAATATTTGGAAATTAATCAAACTTACTTCTAAATAATTTATGGTCAAGAAAGAAATCACAAGAGATATTCAAAACTATTCCAAACTGAATGAATATGAGAATACAACATATTGAAAATTGTGGATTGATAAAACAATGATTTGAAGGAAATTTATGTCTATAAGTATATTTATTAGAAAAGAAGAAATATTTAAGAACAATTGTCTCAGTTTCTACCTTAAGAAGTGAGAAATGACACTAATTTTAGGAGGAGATAGAAAAACTTCCCAACTCATTTTTATGAGGTTTGTGTAACTGAAAAAAAGCCTGACAATGACAATTCAGGCAAAGAAAAGAATTTTAGAGTTTCTGATCAGAAAGTCCCACGATATAAATGCAAAATTCTATAAGAAATATCAGCAAATCAAATCCACCAATACATAAAAAGGATAATAATCATAACCAGTACAGTTTACACCAGAAGTGTATGGTTAGTTTAACATTAGAAGATAAAGTGATGGAATTCCACATAAACAGAAGAAAAGAAAAAAATTCTATGATTATGTCAATTGGTGCTAAAAAAAAAATCCTTGACAAAATCCAACACTCATTTATAGTAAAACTTCTCAGCCAACTAGAAAGTTAGGGAAATTCCCTTGACATAATGAAGAGCATCTATGAAATACTACAGATAACTTCATAATAGTGAAATATTGAAAGTGTTTTCCCAAATTGGTAATAAGAGAGGATTTTTCCTCTCAAACCTAAGTACTGGAGAGAAATACTATATGTATAGATCCGGAGACTCAGTATTTTCAATACATCTTTTCTCCTCACTCCTCCATAAAGAGATCCAATGCAATCGCAATCAAAGTTTCAGCATAATTTGGGAGAAATTGACAAGCTGATTTTAAAATTTACATCAAAATGTAAATAACATAAAAAACTAACACAAATTTTAAAAGAAGAACATGGAAGGCTTTACATATCTGATTCTAAAACTTACTCTAATGCTGCAACAATCATGAGACCATGTAATGGAGCAAGCATCGACAAACAGATATATGTAACTGAGCTACAGACCACAAATAGACCTACAGAACTAAATTATGGCCACAGCACCAGTTCAATTTAGTGGGGAGATCTTAACAAATACTGCTGGAACAACTAGATATTTTTATTAAAGAGAAGAAGTATTCCCACTACATCACTTCATATGCAAATTTAATTTAAGAAAGATCATAAACCTAACCACGAAGCCTGGAGCAATATAGCTTCTGGAAGGAAACGGAGGAGAAAATCTTCTCAGTATTGGAGTAAGTAAATGTTTTTTCATAGGATGCAAAAAAAGTACAAAAAGGAAAAAGACAGAAAAAACAGCAAATTGGACTTAATCAAAAATGAAATTTTATACTCACCAAAAGAGATTAAAGACTAAGAAAAATTGTATGTGTCTGTCTGTGTATACAGAAAATATGAAGACCTCCTACAGGTCAACAATGAGAAAACAAGTGACCTGTAGTAGGCAGAATAAGGAGACCCCAAAAGATACCCACATCTTAGCCCCTGTAACCTGGGAATATGTTAGTTTTTATGGCAAAGAAAATTTGCAAGTGTGATTAAATTAAGGGTTTTGAGATGAGATTATTTTGGATAATGTGAGTGGGCCCAATCTTATCATGTGTTCTTAAAATCAGAAGATCTCTTCAGTGCTGAGTTCAGAGAGAAAGGGAGACGTGACTACAAAAATCGTTAGAGGACTGAAACATTTCTGGCTTTGAAGGTGGAGGAAGAGGTCATGAATCCAGGAATGTGAGCAACCTGTAGAAGCTGGAAACAGTATAGAAAGGGATTCTCCTCTAGAGCCTCCAGAAGGAATCGAAACCCTGTGACTCTTTGAGTTTAGCTCAGTGAGACCTGTGTCAGACTTCTACAGAACTGTAAGATGATAAATTTGTGTTGCTTCAAGCCACTAAGTTTGTGGTGATCTGTTAGGACAGCAATAGAAAACTAATACACAACCCAATTAAATATGACCAAAGCTTTGAAGACACACTTCACCAAAGATTAAAAAATGACCAATAAGCACCTAAAAAGGTGCCTAACCGCACTATTCTTTACAAAATGCAAAGCAAACCCAGAATGAGATACCATTCCGCACCCATTGGAATGAATATTATTACAAAATAACACAAAACAGAGAATATACAACCTTGATGCTATGGACTGAATCTTTGTCTTCCACCAAAATGCATTTGCTGAAGCCCTAATCCCCAATGCGATTGTATCTTGAGATGGAGCATTTGGGACGTAACTAGTCTTGAGGGTGGAGCCTCATGAATAGGATTAGTACCCTTATGAGAAGGGACTGGAGAGAGAGAGTCTCTGTCTCTGCCATGTGAAGCTAGGGCAAGAAGTGTCTGCAAACCAGGAAGAGAGCTCTCATCAGAAATCAAATCAGCTTGCACCTTGATCTTGGACTTCCCAGCCTCCAGAACTACGAGAAATCAATATTTGTTGTTGAAGTCACCCAGTCTACGGCATTTTCTATAGCAGCCCCTGCTGACTAAGATAACTGGCAAGAATGCAGAGCAACTAGTGGGACTGTAAAATGGCACCATCATATGTAGGACTGCTTAGCAACATTGTTACAAAGTTGAGTACATACTCTATGAGTAGGTAATTCCATTCCTAGGTACTTGCCCCAAAGAAATATTAACAGATGTCTACAAAAATGTGTGGACAAGGATCTTCATAGGAAGCTTATTCATAATTCTCCAAAACTGGAAAACACAATGCCATCAATGAGGGAATGGATAAACAAATAGTGGTACATTCCAACAAAAAAAATACCACCCGAGGATAGAATGAAATGAACAACTAGTGTACATAACAACATGAACGAACTTCAAAAACATTATGTTGAGTGAAAGAAGTCATACACAATGGAGTATATATTTGTATTACATTATATTGTTGTAGAACAGACTAATTTAATTTAAATTAAAATTCCGGTTTAAAGTTATAAAAATCAGAGAGTAATTGCCTTGAAGTTGGAGAGAATTGACGAGAAAGAGACTTTAGGAAACTTTCTAGGGTGATGGTGACAGTCATATCTTGCTTAGAGTGAAGGTTTCATGTGTTTATACACCAGTCAACTCTCCTTAAACTGAACATTTAAGATCTGTGCATTTTGGGGCCAGCTGGGTGGTGCAGCGGTTAAGTGCGCACATCCGCTTTGGCGGCCCGGGGTTCACAGGTTCAGATCCCAGGTGCGGACATGGCACCACTTGTCAAGCCATGCTGTGGTAGGCGTCCCACATATAAAGTAGAGGAAGGTGGGCTCAGATGTTAGCGCAGGGCCAGTCTTCCTCAGCAAAAAGAGGAAGATTGGCAGCCGATGTTAGCTCAGGGCTAATCTTCCTCAAAAAAAAAAAAAAAAGATCTGTGCATTACATTTGATGTAAATTACACATCCATACTCCAGCCTTGCACAGGTATATTTGGACAAGATATTGCCTCACTCCTATGCTGCATATGTCTCACTCTCTGCCCTGTGGCTCCTCTGAAATAATCAACTGGGACATTATGGGAACTTGCTCTGCTCTCAGCATGTGCATGCAGGATTAGAGGGGCGTGAATGCCCATTTGATCATCATTGTCCAATGAAGGATGGAATTTCATTCTCCAGCAGAGGAATCTGAGATCCATTCCATTAGTGTCCTCAGAAACTTCTGTTGGAATTGGGTGACTAATTCAAAAACTCACCCATGTGTTGTTGCTTTTCCTGCTAGCTCTTTTATCCCACTTTCTGCAGTCCTGCTTCCTTAGAATCATTCCCACACAAACTAACTCAATACAAGAATCTGTCTACTGCTCGCCTGGGGAGAAGCCAGGCTAAGATGTCATCATATTTAATGTAACTCCCCCTTCCTGGTAATATATTTTTTTCTTATCATTGACGCTTTTGTAGCTATAGTATTTTTAATAAAGAAGTTGCCCTTGTGGTATAATATTTATGTATAATAACATAATTAAATCTTATGTATGTCTTTCAGGTTTATATAAGGTAAACAATCATAATCAGAAATCACTAACAGTTTTTTAGAGGTCAAACTTAATTCAGCACGCTTTATATTTTAGCTACTTAGAGTAACAGCAGACATGTTTGTTTTGTCCAATGGCATTCCTTTGATACTGGCAAATATCTCATATCACATTATATTTTTTAGGTCCTATTTGTTATTGTACATACTTTAAGTATTCCTTTCATATTTACATATTAAAACCAATAGTAGAGTTTACATCTTCAGACACTTTACCCATAATATTTATCGATTTAAATCTCAAGAGTTTTAAAGTTGGAAATTTCTTCATGGCAGAACACTTTCCAATAACACACTCAAATGATATTTAATTCTTGCAGACCAGGCTGGGATGATGCCAATTTTGTGAAATGACTCAGTGTGTTTTCATTTTTCTCTCTTTATGAGCCTTTATTTCGCTGAAGATGTCACCTCCCTCTTGAGGGCAACTCCCATCCAGCTGGGGTTAATATTTCCTCACTGTTGTGTAATTTGAAAGAAGAAAGTTTTTGGAGTATGCAAGAGAGGGATTGGTTCTCTGCCCCACCACCTGCCAGATATGAATCTGTTGAGGAAATCTCTTAACTGCTCCATACTTTAGTTTCCTAGTTGAAGAAGATTATATTTCCCAAAAAGGTCATGGCAATATTTCTGGTCCCTCATGCTCTTCCAAAACCTTGCCACTCCCTATGAAGAGATGAAGCCTCCTCTCACCCTCTCCTGCTACTTGAACGTTGAGCAGACTTCTTTTCCCATAAATAGAATGTATCACAAAAAACACTGCATGGCTTCCATACCTCCTGGCTCTCTTTCTCTTGGGATGTTTGCCCTTGGAATCCAGCCACGATGCTGATAGGAAGCCCTCACTAGTTCACTTAGAGAGGTCAAAATGAGAGGCCCACAGGGAGAAGAACCCAGGCTCCTAGCCCATAGTCAGCATCAACAGCCAGACACTGAGTGAATAGCCCTCAGATGGTTCTAGTTCCAGCCCTCGAGTCTTTCACTGAGGCCCCAGAACTCATCAAGGAGCAGAGGAAGTTATCTCTGCTGTATCTTGTCTGAACTCCTGAACCACTACAGTCCATGAGCATAAGAAATAATTACTTGATGTCACTAAGTTTGGGGATGATTTGTTATGTAGCCACAGTAACTGGAGGAAATTTTGGTACATGAAAGTACCAAGAGGTCTGCCATTACAAAACCCAAAAATTGGCATTGATTTTGGAACCAAATGGCAGCCCAAGGTCAGAGGGGCCTTTGAGAGTCTGCCCTGTCTTCTCCTACTCACAGGCCGGAATAAGAACCAAGAACTCACAAGAGTCGGTGGTTAAGATCATATTGTGAAGTGCTTCCTGATTTGATGGGAAAGAGGAAGATGGAAGCTTGGCCATTATGTAATAGTTACCGGGAAAATAGCATTCTCATTGACAGCATTAGTGCTAGGTTCTCATTTTAATATTTCTCTTTCTGCTGTTCCCGGATTTGTCTACATTGGGTACAGAGGTACAGCAGTTAACAAAGATAGGAGAAATGATATCAATGCTCTAAACTTGTCCTTATTTTGGAAAAAATGAATACGATCTTTTGAATGTTTTCTCAAATGATAAGAGATCTCTCCCCACATGTGATTCTACCACTTTTCTGATAAATGTTTTCATCTCCTTAAAGTCCTTTTTGTTCTCTTATCCTTTAAACAAATCTACTTCAATCCCACAATTCAGAGTAAGAAAATAGCTGACAGGGATAAAATATAATTTATCAGCTTTACCATTTTCCGCAATTTTAAATCTTTCATTTTCTTTCTATCCAGGTAGTAATTCAGCTTGACGACCCCATCTTTAAAAGTTGAAAAAACAATGTATACAAAATTCCCACAAGATTCCCAGTTCCTGGATCGTATCGTAGTGAAGGGCTGACTGAAATGGACATTCTGATGATGTTAGCAATAACTCAAGTTTGTGAGCTCTGTCTCTTCTTCTATTGTCCTCCTTTGTTTTGATTTTTCCTTTCCATCCTTTTCTCTCTCCCTGAAGGAAAAATGCCATTGCCAAACTGTAAAGATAAAATGGCTCAAGGTGTGCCCAAACGATGCCTCCTATCTTTCAAATAAATGCAACAATGATAGCCCAGAGAGATTTATCATTGCGCTTTGTAAAACACTTTTGGTTCATTTATTTATTTATTTATTTTTATTATGCCTGCCCCACCCCTTCACCCTCCTGTTTACACTCTGTGGCTGCTGAGTCCTGTTTAGCATTTATTTAGGGGGTATGTTTTCATCCATTCACGAGAAGGTGACACAACATCCATTTCAAGTGACAGCTACCAAATAGGCTGGTCTAGCCTGATTAAATGCATAGAGAGTTTCTTTTCTTTTTCCTTAAAAAATAGTTATTCACATAGTCTCGGGGGTAGGGGGGGCATAAGGACATATCGGTCTTTTACTTGTAACAGTTGAAATTTAGTTAACTTTCAAGGTCTTATTGATTGGGGAAATTCTATATTTCTGAAAACATTTGCTTAATTGTCTGAAAAGTAAGAATTGCATTTACCAAGGCAATCATTCAGTAAACAAATGTCACAATGAGCGATTTGAAGGGTTATAAAATTACCCTTAAATAAAACAAACAAATCATTGACCATGCTAAGACCAATCTTCTGCGAATCAGTCAAGTGAAGATTCAGAATTAGTGTACAGATTTTGGCAAATATATATTCTCATTCAAGCGGATTTGAAGAGTATAGTGGCAACAATGAAGAGTGCAACAGCAATGATTGCTGATGCTCTTAAAAATTAGAATACTATGCCTTCCTCCTCATATAGACTTCTATTAGTTAGTTAACAATGCTATGAAAGTAAAATATTAAAAGACAACCTTAGTTTCCAAGCGTTTAGTCGTTAAACTTTTCTTTTTTAAAAAAATCAAGTTTAAAAAAATTGTCTCAGTTGGCGAATGAGTGCATCTTTCATGACATCACATGCTTCTACCTGGTTAGTTTCCTTAGTACTGAGAGCAATAGTAACTTGGACAAAGGCAACTGTTTGGGGCCACTAACGTCCTTGGCTCTCCTTCATGCTTGGGGAGAATCACATAATCTGCATCACTGGATATATCACCTTGAAGTTCAAAGACATTGTTTTGTTTGTTTGACTTGTTTGCTTTGTTTTTCCACCTTTAATAATTTCTTGTTATCAACAAGAAGTCCAAGATCTCCCTCTCATGGCACTCACCTGAAGTGCCCAAAGACCCATGGAGTCCCACTCATTTTAAAGGAGTTAGGCTTATTTTCAAAAGCCTCAAGAGAAGGATAAAATGAAACTGGAATCAATGATCTTGATCTTGCTTACACTGGTAAGATCTGGTCTTGCTTACATTGCTCCCATCTTGATGCCGTGTGTGGGGCTGTGTATGCCACAATGCTCTTGGCAACCCAGATTTCTGTACAGGCCCCAGTGGTGCCCCAGAACTGGATGTGACAGAAGCAAGTCTTTTAGTTCACATTCACAGGTTTGGCTGTTATCTCCCAAACATGGTACTTTGGTAGGGTAGCTGAGCCCAGAGTGGGTACCAGCTTCAGCCACAAGTTATCAGGCCTTCTCCATGAAATGCCAGAGCCTGGTGGAAAATCCAGATGGCTCTGCTCTCCTCACAGTGAGTTCTTCTCTGGGGCCTTTGTTCTTTCCTGACCCAAGATTTCAGTCGTAACTATTACAACCCATCCACCAAATCTCAGGGTCACTTTTGAAACTTCTCACCCAGAAGGTTCCCTGAATCCGAGGAAAGATTACCTCATGCCTGTCAAGAACCATGCCAAATAAGGATAGTTAGGAATGGTAACAATGGCTAAATTACACGAAAGTTTCATGAAGACAAATCACACCTTTTAGATTTGCATTTTTGTAATTAAAAAGGATCATTCAGGAGGTTTGGGATGAGGGAAAGAAGTTTTGCACCCAGATGACCATCTATTTGTGATGCTAAATAGAGAAGTGCTAGCAGGATTTTGAAATCTTACCTTGCCAGGAGACCTATTTTATTAGCCTAGTGAGTTTTCGTTTCATTATTTTGTTTTATTTGTCAAGAGTCCCAATATGTGACATAGACAGATGCTCCTCTTCTCAGAGACTCAAATTCACAAGTTAAATAAGAAATCAATATATGAGATGGAGTGTCAACTACATATACAGTGTGAACCAAATATAAAAGGAAATAATTAGAAAAAAAGAGAAAAAAATACACTGAACGTTAATAGCAATCACTTATCAGCTGTGAGATAATGCATTAATCCTCTTTATTATTCTCAGAAATGAATGTGTATTATTTTATATTAGAGAATAATACTAATAATTTGGAAACCAACACAAGAGCATAATTGTGGTTTTTCTTTATTGTTGTGTTTTTGAAAGCAGAAGTAATATATATTTCAAAAATAAGAAATTACATCATCTAAAATATGGAAATATACAGCTTTTTATATTGCTCACTTGTGTAACTTTTTTAGGCGGCTATCTCTGAAAACTAAGAGAAATTTAACAAAAGAAAAAATGATACTTGCTCTTCACACAATTCTTCTCAAATGTTCTTAACTGGTATTTACCCTCAGATTTGAATGTGTCGCTCATTAATTTATGTCAAACTTCTCAAATTTATATGTTTAGCTTATAAGTCTTAAATGGCAACGTGTTCTAGGCTTTTTACTTGCAACCATGTAAAACTTTGACCCTGAAACTACCTCTTTTTCTGTGTTGCAAATGTTTTTAGTATTTTTGGATTTGCTCACCCATCAATCAACAGCCTCTATAATTTTTTGTGCTGCTGTTATATTTTCATTTAGTCTTTGACTTTCCAAAATGAAAGACCTCATTTTCACTTTTCAGTACAATTTCCTATTGTTCAAACCCCTTCATAATTTAATTTGTCTTCCTTAGTACAATTTAAACATCCCCAGGGGGAGTGCTGACCAGACTTTTCTAAGAGGTGTTTGTCCATTATGTTTTCTTACTTCAAATTCAGGTAAGATAGTGCATTTGGTATTATTTCTAATCCTTCTCTTCAAAATGCCTCAAGAGAAAGTGGAACCTGACTGTTTCTGAAAAGCTTTGTATCTCATGGGCATCTACAGATGGAAATGGTGGCCCGTAACGCATTGCCATGGCAGGCGTGCAGATCAGGGCAGTGCCAGGGCTGGAAGTAGAAAGGAGGCAGTGGCCATGACTCCAGCAGGTCTGTTCTGAGCACAGGTAACAGAATCGCTATGATCGTTCAGAGGCTGTTCAAGTTCTTCTCTGTCGTTCAGTCTGCAACCTCAGTGCATTTGCAGAGGAACGTTGGTGTCACAGCAGTGGCATTTAATAAGGAACTTGATCTTTTACAGGAGTTCTTTGTGGACAAGATTAGAGAATACAAATCTAAGGGATGGGTTTCTGGAGGACCTTTTGAGATTGGCCCGGAGTATCAGCAAGCGCTCGAGAGGGAGCTTTTTAAGTTTAAGCAAATATACGGTAAAGCAAAGATGACTGTGTTCCCTAACTTTATATTTGAAGATCCTGATTTTGAAATGATGGGAAAACACCAGTCTTGAAGAAATAATGTAAAATTAATTTAGTAATTTGTCCTAGATTAGTTGTACAGCTAATCAGAAGTATCAGAATAAACATTTTGTAAGTGTCAAACCTTCTTTTGATTTTCATTCCAAATAAATTATTTGGTGATGTTGGGTGTAAAATAAAAAGAAAGAAAATAAAGGAATATCTTGATAGAGTGCCTTGACGTCATGGCTGTTTCCCAAATGCCCCTTTCTGCCTTCGTTTTCTACTCAAATAAATAAACAAATAAACAATTTGGACAGGGCTTTAGAAAGTGAAAAACAAAGAAAAACAATCCAGGTAATATTTGAGCAATTTGAAAATATTAACAGTATATTCCCATTGGTAGATTGTTATGTTGTAGATGCTTAATTTCTAACTAGAAATTAATAAACAATGTAGCTCTGATCCCTAAGTTTTTAACCATTCCCATCTCTGTCTGTATGCTGACAAACACATTTAGTTGTGTTTGTTGGCCTCCATATTTTGATTTTTTGGAGTGACTAATTTTATAAAGAGATTAAGAACTTTATATTTAATAATTTTGAGATATGTATTTGTTGTTGTTCAATTGTGGCAAATGAATTAACTTTGTAACCTGAACTTTCTTTTAATAAAGACAGATAATCAGTTATCAGTTGATGCTGAACCCATTGGGTCCATGATGTTGGGATACTGCGTATTCACCAGATTTGAAAATATCACTCACCCACAGACTATTCCTTATAAATTGAATAGATAGTGTTACAATAGATACATTTTAGATAGCACCACCTTAACCAAGTGGTCACATTGAGCATCACCAATAGACTAATAGTGGCATAAAATTGAAGTTAAGTGCCACTTGATGTGGAGCAATTTTAAAAAACCCACAACCCACCCTATTTTTGCCCCCCTCAAAAAATGTGGCTATAAATATAGTCAGTCATGAGGAAGTAGTCAAAGAGAGCCAGACTCTGGGACAATCTACGTGAAAACTGTCCTGGATTCTTCAAAAAACTCACGTCTTGGCTCAACATTATGGACTAAGTATAATTAAATTAATCTTAACAGTCATGTGTTTTAATTGTATTGTGGTTATGAGGAAAATGTTCTTATTCTCATAAATGCATGATAAAAAAGAAGAGCATGATAAAGTATTTAAGGGTGAAATGTCATGACGTTTGCAAGTTACTTTCAAATGGTTGACCATCATCACCAACAAAATGTAGTAAAAAATATAGATAGAAGGAAACCAGTAATGGGAAAATATTAATAATTAGTGAAAATAGTGAAGGATAGATGAATGTGCATTGTGCTGTATTTCACATTTTCATTACTCATGCTGAATGATGTCTCCTACCCATAGCTGAAAGATTTGAAAAGAAGTGAACTAAAGCCAGCTCAGATAAACTTATTTCCTTCCAGGCTTTCTCAGGGAGCTCTGTGTGCAATTCATTCATAGCCAGGTGTCTATTAATGGCTTCAGATTGTTTAGAGGGTAAATGCAGAATAGATATGGCAGAGAGACATCTGGGAGTGAAATTTGTGGCATATGTGACTATAAAAGTATGAATATAAATGTGTATGGGCGGATAAAAGAGTATATATATATGTATATATCAGAATATGATGTTTATAGCAGCAGTAAATTTAGAAAGAGCTATTTATAATTAAGAGCATATTGAATAGCAGTAGATCATCCATAAGAGTGTGCACATTTTTACTCACACATGATTTCCAGAGGTACAAGAATGATAGGAAGATCAATACCACTCTAGTTGATTATAAGAGTCTGGAAAGATTAGGTTGAACATTTTCACTGACTAAATGACGATATAACAAATCAAAAACGTTGAGGTCAAATAAAAGGCAACCTAATTCCCACACCTTTGTAGATAGAGTTGAGATCATCCTCAGGCACAACACAGAACTAGCAAACGCGGATGCTTGCTTGCTATTTCATCTCTTTATGTCACTGGAAGCTATTGGCCTCATTATCTCAAACCCCCTAAGACTAGCAAAAGAAAAGATTCTTTTATTTTCCAGTTAACTTCCTGTTTCAATTTATTTTATAAGAAAAACCTTGATATTACAAAGTACCGGCATAGAAATTAAAATCAACTTGAAATTGCTTTGGATAAAGAAAGAATCATTTCCTTGGCAAACTGTTAAATATATTCAAACAGGTATGGCAGAATATTGCATCTGCTTTTGTCTTTCCTTATAGCTTTATCAGCTTTAAAGGTCAATTGTGATGGTGTTTATTAAAGAAAAGGACAAGAGAATTTGCTTCACCTTTAAATCTTTCACATACTTTGCATTAAGCTATCTTCTCAAGACATATAACCCATTAAAGCAAATCTGGCCACCTTCTTGCATTATAAAATATGTATAATTTTTCGTCCTTACAAAAGGATTTGTTATCTTTTTAATTACTACAAGTTTAGTTAAAGTATAATTGAAAATTGAGAAAAAAATTAAGGATATGTATCTTGAATTTGTTTAAATCATTTACCACCAATGATATCCTTCTTAAATTATGTTAGCCAAAATAAATACTCCAAAATATTGCAGATATTAAATAGCATTCAACCAAGTCCAATAACAAACATAGAAAGTGAAATTATCAGTTGATTTTTTTGCTTACATATTTTTTATTTTTAAAAAAAGAATATTCATCCTAATTAATGTTGTCCTTCAAAGAAAAAAGTGAATCATTTCAATTTATTGAGTGCATTGTGTGTTCCAGGTCCACTACTTTTCTAAGTAAATTGGCTCTACACCTAAAGAAAACGTCAATCTTTAGCTACATATTTTGTGTAGTACAAAGCATTTCCGGAAATTTTTTTTTCTTTTGGAATTGAGGTGAATATGTTGTCAAAGCAGACTGAGAAGCCATGCCCAGAGACTTAGGCAAACATCCATGAGAAAGTGCCATAGTGACAGCAAAAACGGAGAAAGCCTTCCAAAAGTCAAGAATGCCAACTGGGTCAAATGCTGCTGAGAGAATTTGCTAAGATGATCCTGGTGTATAGCCATTGGATTTACTATCATAAAAGTCATAGGTGTCCAATTTGGAGGAACAATGAGAACAAGAGCCAGATTAGAGTGGCTTGAGGAATGAGGACCAAGAGACAGAGCTTGTTTCACTATTGAGACCTTCTTATCCTTCAGTATTGTCTGACAATGACATGGACTACTTAGGAGATAATGTGTTTCCTGACAACAGAGATGCTCAGGGCAATTTTCAGTTTTCAAGGATGTTACAGCATGGATTTAATCACGTGTTGGGAGGTGAGGAAGAAGACAGTGCTGTATTCAATATCTGAACTCTTTGGGGAAATGGCCAGTTTTTGTAAGCTAGCAAAGTCTTAGGAATTATGTTTATATTTCTATACATTTCTGTACAACCTTCTTGTTCTTTAAGTACTAAATTAGCAGTTACAGATCAATATTGACATATACAAATTCTGAGAACCTTCTGTGAGATTAAGCAAGCTAAACTCTCAGGTAATTAGAAGAGAAAAAGGAATAAGAAATACCTGTGAAATCATAACAGAAACATCATGCTCTCAAAATTATTGGGAAAAATGAGATTTTGATTGACAAGAGATGTCCTTCCAAATATAATCTGTAATAATAATGCTTTCAATCTGAAGTAAGCCAAAGTCAGGGGAAGAAAAAAAAAAACAGAGCCAGACCTGATGGCCTACTGGTTAAAGTTTGGGGTGCTCTGCTTTGGCAGCCTGGGCTTGGTTCCTGGGCACAGAACCACACCACTCGTCTGTCAGTAGCCACACTGTGGTGTGGGCTCACATAGAAGAACCAGAAGGACTTACAACTATACACAACTATGTACTGGGGCTTTTCAGGTGGGGGTTGGGGGAGAAGGACAAAAAGGAGAGAGATTGTTATCAGATGTTAGCTTAGGGTGAATCTTCCCCTGGGGAACAAAACAAACAGAGAAGGCAGGAAAGATCTTTGGCTTGAAGAAATTAAGACATATCAGGAAATAAATAAGGTATTTGGAGTTAGAAAATTAAACATATGTCTATGTAACCAAAAGCTGGGTTGTAACGGTTCAAAGTTGGATAGCAAAGGTTATTCTGAAAAATATCTCGCAATATGAGAGATATTATTTGAAACCAAAATATTTGGAATCCCTTGTCCAAGGCTACCTGTATCAAAATGGTGCCTGTTGCTAATAGGTATATAATTCAGGATTAACTCAACAAAAATTTACGAATATCTACGATGCCCTTGACACTGGTCTAGGTGCTAGAGAAATGGTGAACAGACAGACAAAAGTTCCTGTCTTCAAAGGGCCAACGTTCTAACGCAAGAGACCAAGAATGCCAGGAGTATTAAGTGAAATGTATAATATTCTAGAAAGTGACAAGCACCAAAGGGCAAAGGTAAAAATAAATGGCAGTATGAAATGTCTGGGGACAAGACCAACTGTTCTCTCTTGTAAATAATTTCAATGCCATGTGTAAGGGGAGGATGGACAGCGTTAGCCCAAAAGAGTTTTTATTAGGCCTTCTACAAACTTCTCCAATTAGAAATACAATAAATTTCTTAAAGATGTGCACATTATGTAAGCCCAGGCTTAAATCTCCTCTTCAATTCCACACTTCCAATTACATTGCTGCCCCTAATATCTTCCCATATTGAAATTTTAAAGCTGCTGATGAAGTAGATGTGTATGAGAAGTCAAAACATCATGAAAATTTTGCTTGGTGAGCATATATTTGGAACAAAGAGATCTGGGTGAATTAAGTGTTTAATATATAGCCTGAGTATATCAGGCTAAGATGGCCTGATATACTTATTTCACACCAGAAATAATCTTGTCAATGGTACCAAAAGAAGATTAATCTTGATTTAGGTTTTATATATCTGAGACAGTCCTCAGATGCATACTGTCATCAGCTCATTTCGAGAGATTTTTCCATGCTTGCATTGGGCTGACCATCCCTGTTTTGATTAACACTGCCCTTATTTATGCAAGGTAATAACTTTACTAAAGTTATTGTGATGTCTCATTGGTCCAGGATGCTTGCCTCAAACTGATTGTGCTTTGCTTTTACATTTCAATTGAGGGCAGATTGTTTTCTGTTTTCTAAGTTTTGGGGGAACAGGACAATCTTCATGTATAGACACATAGTTTAAGCTAGTCATCTTTGGCTTTTCCGAGGTCTTTAGGAAGTTCTTCCCATAATGCCCAAAGACTAATGATGCAAGTTTCTATCCCATAGATTTCAGAAGCCTATTCTCCTACCAAGTCCTCTTGAGAAGTAATTATTGTGAACCTCAAAATCCACACTGGTAGTCAATTGTCACTTTAGTTTCCTGATCTGTGAAAGCATTTTATTTTGAACCATTGTAGATGAACTCTTCTGTATTTCTGCCACTTGTTCTGCCAGAAATTGCTTTGCCCCAAGCATGAACATAACTAGCCCCTTAACTCCCCAAAGCACAGCTTCCACTGAGCTATCTATAAGACCACTTTTAAGGTGGCTGTGGAATAAAAAAAGTAAAATATAGAGAGCTATTACAACTACTGGAGCTGCCCTCTGGGTCTAGCTAGGGGAAAAGGCCATCCTCCTAGGCACCACTTCAAGCCTACTTCCCTCCTTTCCTGCCTAAAATGATTGATATGAGACTAGCCAGTCCCCTCTGGGGGAATTACGCCAAAACAAAGAGTTTGTAGATGTCCTTCAAATAGAGCCACATGTATATTTCTAAATGTCTGCCCTATTCTACCTTAAATTATACCACACACCTGATGCCAACTCTTCAATACAATTTTTGCTATGCTAAGCTCTGTGTATTTTCTTTTTGCAATTCTCCTCCAAGGTGAGATTATAAAAGAAGTACAAGTCATCTGGATTTTTATATACTATACTTTCATTGCAATTCTAACACATAATTCTTCAAAACAAAGTGTATCTAAATATAGATTTCTTCTTTAGCTTCTCTTGTTGTCAGGCTGCCTAGTTGCTTGGACTCTTGTCACATCGTCAATCTAAAAGCATTGCTTGGGGTCAGTCCTGTACTAACAAGGAGTCTATCCTCTATCTGTGACCATCCCCATGTCTCCATGTCCAAAGATTTCAATTCATGGCTCTGGGAAAGTAGTTTTATATTTAAGGGGATTCAAACATTATTAGGAAAACCATAGACAGCTGAAATGCCCATGTGTTTCAAGCACTACTATAAAAAATGCATGTGTTGTATGCTTGCAAGATAGAATATAATTTAATCTTTCTTTAAAAGGCAAGGCAAGGGAAATATTTTAATATCATTATACTTTACTGGTGGGAAAAGTCATGATTCCCTGAAACGTTACATAATGTTTTGTGTAAAATGGAGAAATTTACCAGAAAGGTACTATAGTAATTTGGAGTCCGTGTACTCAGAGATTCTTCTAATTCTAATTTTCCTTTCCTGGTAGTCAGCAAAATCCTAATGCTCTGCTTGACTACTCAAAGAGGTGATTTCTTTTCAGTAAATTAAATCAATTTCCATTTGTTCTTGGTCTAGGAAATTTTATTTTCTCTTGTCTTTATTCAATTTTCAATTCATTCTTCCCAGAGCATAAATCAATGTCTTCCTTTGATTTCATGGCAGATATTCCTATTTCTTTTGCATTATAGTAGATCCAGGAAAAAGAAATCATTATATGAAACATCATTCCAAGCTTTGAAGCTGTAGTGGTGCAAAGTAATCGATAGAGTCATTTCTAACTCTATGGAAAAAACCAAAAGCTTAATATTCAAAGTAATCAATAGAGTCATTTCTAACTCTATGGAAAAAATCAAAAGCTTAATATTCAAAGTAATCAATAGAGTCATTTCTAACTCTATGGAAAAAACCAACAGCTTAATATTCAAGTAGATGAATACTTTAGCAGCAGAAATTAGAGCCCCTTGGTTAGGCTTACCATTTCAGCACAACATCGTGAAGCAGAGATACCATAAACCAAGAAGAAAAATGTTCATGTCTTAGTCTCAGAACTTAGGTCATAATAATGATTTTATCAAGATTCTACTCTTCTTATCCTGCACAAGTCCACCTGCCTTGGTTTAGATTTGGTATCAGTACTGTATTAATTTGCTGGGGCTGCCGTAACAAAGTACCGGACTGGGTGGCTTAAACAACAGAAATGTGTTTTCTCGCAATTCTGGAAGCTAGAAGTCCAAGATCAAAGTGTAGCCAGGATTGGTTTCTTCTGAGGCCTCTCTCCTTTTCTTGTAGGTGGCCATTTTCTTCTCCTGTATCTTCATGTGAGCTTCCCTCTGTGTATCTGTGTCATAATCTCCTCTTCTTATGAGGACACTAGTCCTGTTGGGTTAGGGCCCGCTCTAGTGACCTCATTTTAACTTAATTACCACTGCAAGTACTCTATTTCCAAATGCACTCACCTTCTGAGGTAATGGAGGTTAGGGCTTCAATATATGAACTGGGGGGAAGGCGCTGGAATTCAGCCCATAGCAGGTATAATGATCCCTAGAGAGTACTCCGTGCAGCCTGGCAGAGATAATAGAGACATTTTGCCAGGAAACCAAACACTGAGATGAAATTCAGATTCATCTTTTGCACCTGCCCTGATAAAAGATTAACACATAGAAAATAGGAATGCATACTTGTAATCATGTGTATCAAAACACTGGTGAATAAATGAAAATTTGAGTTTTAAATTTTTCCCCTTACATTATATCAGGTGGTTTAATCCTCTCTCTATTTCTTTACCATGCCATGCCCCTACATTCACCTCTCAACATCTAGAAGTATTTGCATGAGCATTATGAACATAGAGCCTTGAGGTTTGCTCCATTATTGAAAAGAGTAATTTATTTTGACCAACTCAGTCAATATCTCATCAATTGCAAGTATTCTCTTATCATTATTTAATTTATTATTTAATCCTCATGATGCATAAATAAAGTTTCATCTTTCCTTAAATTATTTACCTGATACAAAAATACTGGATTAAAAAGTTTAAAATTTGTTTAAAATTATTATTTAGCATCAAACAACAGAGCTTAAGATTAAATGGATCTTTAAAATCAGAATTCATTTATATCAGTTGATATGTTCATGTAATATTAGGAAAAAATTAGGGTAACTTCATCAGAGCCTCATGTCTGTGGGTATTATGAATTTACAGGTTAATCCAGGTGGTAGGGAGTAGTTACAAGAGGGACCAAGAGCTAAAATGTTTGGACGTGTACTTCAGTAGTTTAAAAGTCACTTTTGAAGTCCTCAAAAAAATTATAATTACAGTTTTTAACTGAGGCCCTCAGAGCAATAACACTTAAACACTTTATATTCAATGCAAATTAGGGAAAGTGTGATGATACAATGAATAATGGCTAAACTCCAATCTATTCAGGCAGAAAGTATATTATATGTTTATGTAATGTCAAATATCCATACATTTAAGACAATCCATTGAGCATTAATTAATGCTCAATAATTTAAATTGGTTGTCACTCAGGTTTCTGACAGACTTGTTGATATTTAGCATTATGCAAAAATACAGATGATTGGAATATGATTCAGCCATAAAAAAGAATGAAATCTTGCCATTTGCAATCACATAGATGGACCCAGAGGGTATTACACTAAGTAAAATAAATCATACAGAGAAAGACAAATACTGCATCATTTCACTTATATGTGGAATCTGAAAATATGAAACAAATCAACAAACAAAACAAAACAGAAACAGACTCACAGATACAGGAAGCAAACTTGCGGTTACCAGAGTGGGTGGAGGGATTAGGGGGAAGGAAAAATAGGTGAAGGAGATTGAGAGGTACTAACTTTCAGTTATAAAATAAATGGCATGTGCGTGTCACATACAGCATAGGAAATATGGTCAGTAGTAAAGCAATAACTTTGTATGGTGACATGGTAACTGGACTTATTGTGGTGATCATTTCGTAACGTGTATATGTCAAATCACTCTGATGTACACCTGAAACTAACAAGATTTTGTATGTCAATTATACTTCAATTAAACAAATCAATGATTGGTATTTTGAGTTTTATCAACGATTCCAGGTGCCCTTTAAACTCACTCTTTGTTATTTTTTAGTTTACTTCTGCAGTTGCCCTTAATTTTCTTTGTGCTTGTTTCTTTTAACTTCAGATACTTTAAAATGGAGACAAACACAAACTAAAGTCTAGGAAAATCGCCAAAGTATTTGATTCTATGGCTGTACTGAAACATGAAAGCCAAGGACAATTATGGCTTCATTTCAATTACGGAGGGTATTCTTTATGTAGATGTTGATATTAAAAAAAATACAGAAATCAAAAATTTTCTTGTGAAACATGCTTCTAAGATGCCAGGATATTTTAAAAGAAAGATAATTTCAATAGAACTCTCATTCATGAGAGATGAAGGACGGTGTCAAACTTTAAAGAACAGAAAGTAAACAGAGTATACCAAATGGTTTCAAGCTTTCACAGCTCAATTATTAGACTTGCTTGAATAAAATAAACATGTCAGATCAAGACATTTGTTTTATCCCAATTTATGTAGATGAACACCTGGTAAACTAATAACACTTTTACAGCACAGATTCTCAAAAATATTTCATTTAAAGGCTTTTAAAAAGTGTTATTTTTCAGTATTATGTTAAAATCATATATATAGATATCTATCTTGGACATATATATTATATATACATATGTGTATTGTCTATCTATATACATGTATATACATGTATGTATATGTATACATATGTATGTATTGTATATATATTAGATGTAGATATATATTAGGTATATATATTATACATCTAGTATATATGTATTCTATATATTCTACATAGAATAGTCTATATTTATATTATTATATGGATATATAAATAAATATTAGATATATAAATAAATATATCTGCATATATACATATATATGTATTCACATTCCTAAGTAATTTATAGTCTTGACATGTGTAATAAGCCACAAATGATAGATATTATGTAAAACATAAAGAATTATATAGCCTTTCTTTTTTAAATTGCTTATTTTTTCAAAACATAGATATTTATAGAGAGTACATATGTCTATCACCATAATAGCATACAGAATACTGTTGTATATATGTTAGATACTCAATATAAGCCTGTTTATTTAACTTAACTTGAACTAGATGGACACACATACTTTGCAACATGACAGAAGATATCTCATTGGGCATTTTTTTCTTAAAATCTTTCTGGCTAAAAAAAATAAAAATCTTTGGTGAGGACCAAATACAAAACAAAGTAAACAAACAAGAAGTGGCTTTTGCCTTTATTTTATATAAATGGGTGAAACTGATTTACGTTATTTTCGTGGTGTTTAGTAGAAATAAAGACTCTCTGAGGTTTGTACTTGTCTTTCTTTTTATCTTCCTCATAAAAAAAGAGTTAAAAAAGGGGGAGTGTGTAATTATTGAATATAATGCACAAGGTGTTGTTCAAGGTCTTAGAAAAACAAAACATAAATATCTGCAAGAAAATCAACTAAGTAAATAATATACAATACAAAGCATTCTGCTAAAAAATAAGAGCTGTGCCACATACCAAATGAGCTATGAATTTGCTAGAGGAAGACATTATCAGGGTTTGCTTTTACAATTGTATGCTAGTAAATTATATTATATTATTTTAATCTCTGTAGCGCATTCAAGAAACACAATTCATCAGTTAAAAATGTAATTTGAAAATAAATAAAATTCTTGCATTTTTGAACAATATCAAAAGGAACATATAGATCATGATAATATCTAAAGTTTCCTTTTCCATCTCTTCTGCTTTCCTCACAAACCACAACTGCCAGGTGATTTTCACTATTAATCGTCTACTTATTGGCTAGAAATGCACACCATCTTTTACAACCTGCCCAAGAAAGTGAAATTCATAATCTTCTCTTCTGCCTTTCTCAAAAGCATCTGTCCATCCACATAGATGATCTTTTCTTTCTATCTCTACTATTCTCTTCTTCTCTACTCAATAGAGGGTCAAGAAATGGAAATGAAGATGTATGGCCTGCAGGCAGGAAGGGAGACGAGGCCCGATAATGTAGCACATGAGTAGGAATTCGATGAAAATATCTGCCCTTGCTGGGGGTCCTTCTTTTAAAAAACCAAAACAACAACCACAAAAACAGACTGGATCTCTTTTGAGAACCTGGTTGAAGAAATTCCTTAGTGGCAACACCACCTGTCTTCAGATTACCAAACTGATTAAGGAGGAAAAACAAATCAGCCTATAATTTCTTTACTATGACATATTTCTTGAGAGCCCAGGCAACATTTTGGCTTATTGACCTGGTTGATTTATTTTGTCAGGAAACTTCTCAAAGCAAAGCCTAAGAGTCTGGTCACATTTCAAAGTGTGAATTTTTTTTTTTAATCTGGGGAATAGCCCTGAATATCTTTTTACTTTAACTGTATTTAGCCATCTTAGATAAGAAAGAACTATAATTTTATCCTTATGTCTTTGAAAATAAATGGATTATAATTTGGGCATAATGTCTTTGCCATAGGTGTTCTTGAATTTCTAACTCGTTTATATAAAATATTTACTATTGGTGATTATTTGAATGATTAGGAATCTTATATTACTGCATTATATTTTAAAATGTCAGGTTGTAGTTAAAAAACTCTCTCCCATTTTAGTTGATCATTTAAAATAGTTTTGGACATTTCAGCTGTCCAAATATACAATAACAGGATTGTGCGACAACCAAAGTTGAAACTACATTGTAGGCTGCATATGAACATAAGGAATCACTTATTGGTAACTTGATATCTAAATTCCAACTGATGGTTAAAATTAACTAACATGTTCTTAACAGCTTCAAATTTTCGTGCTATTTCTTAAGAAGAAGAATCAAGAAGGCTGTACTATGTGAAACATTACTTTTTAAAATAAAGAAAACAGCATCCTATGGTTCCATTAACCCTTGACTCTGAATGAATGAAAGATCCCTTTCAACCAGATATGTCCACATATGCCCAAGCTGTCTACAAGATAACAGAGAAGACACATAAATAGAGAAAGGGATTGGTGTAATTAAGAGTTTGGCTTCTAGTGCAAGTGTTGATAATCAAATGGTATTCTTAGGTAGCAATCTTAGGTACTTAGAATAAATATTTCCACAGCTTAAAGAGACAAGGGCATTGCTCAGAATTTCACTCCTTCCCTTTTGCACTCCATTCCTTCTGTTACTTCCCTATCTCACCCACTTTCCCAAGTCAAAGCAGAATTTTTAGTAAGTCTTCAGATTTGTCCAATTAATCTAATATTAGAATGAATGGAGAATAACATTTACCTCAAAATGGATATGGTTAAAGGAAAAACAGAGAAGTTAACTGGATCTGGAGGTATAAAATATGTACTCTTTCTTCTTAATTAAAGACAAATGTTGGGTTGGAAATTAAGAATCAATGTATTGTGGGTGAATGTGATGCTTAGAATAATTATTCTGATTTAATTTTTTACTTCCCTTCCCCTTCTTTTCAATAAACAAATTTTTCAGATCAGCATTCAGGGAAACAAACAAAACAAAACAGATCTGCTTAGGTTTTGGATTCTATGTTAGTTTCTGGAGTAGTAAAGATGGTTTACATCAGAGTGAATAGTGGGGAAAGCTATTGAAAAAAGATATGGTCGAAGCACAATATACGAATAATGTTGGTAGATGTGACATTCAGGGCTACCTGTGATGAAAATGGGACTTCCTGGTCATGCCCTATTCTTGGCAAGAGAATCAGTTGATTATTAAGCACTGCCTTCCATTTCAATAAGAATTTCGGATTAACTTAGAACAAGTTCAAAGTTCAATTGGATCCCACCTTTTTTTTTTTTTTTTTAGGAAGATTAGCCCTGAGCTATCATCTGCTGCCAATCCTCCTCTTTTTGCTGAGAAAGACTTGCCCTGAGCTAACATCTATACCCATCTTCCTCTACTTTATATGTGGCACACCTGCCACAGCATGGCTCGACAAGTGGTGTGTGGGTCCACACCTGGGATCCGAACCAGTGAACCCCGGGCCGCCAAAGTGGATGGTGCGAACTTAACCACTGTGTCACTGGGCCAGCACTGGATCCTACTATTTTTAATAGTAGTGAAGCATTGAGTCTGTAGCAAGAAATTATTTTTGATACTCTTCTAAATATTAATGATTTCATATTAAGGAGAAAAATAATTAAAGTTTACTATCTGAAAAAAAGTTTTCTCTTGAATATTGGTCTGATTATGCTAGTAGCTATGAAAATATTATTTCTGTCTATGTAGTCTTCATTATTTAAAAAGTCAGTTGATGCTAGAGTTACTGGAATTTGGAAAGCACCTAAGAGTTGGGAAAGTGATGCCATTCCATAATGCCACTTTATAAATCATTGATCTCTATGTTAGGATTGTATTGTGAAAGTCTGCTTGAAATTGAATTATAAAGTAGGACTCCTCTGTCTTTGGCTTCCTCTAATCCATTCCTCTTTACTTCTAGTGTACGTTTCATTTTCATCTACCACACCCACAGACAACCAGTGAGTCTTGCATTGCTTCTTCATAATAAATAGCCAGCAGCAAAGGAGTCCTTTAAGGTCAAATCTTCCCTTCAATGTCACATTCCCAGAGAGAACATTCTCTCATTGAGATCTTGGAGGGCCAGCAATCTGAACAAATGAAAGATTTTCATATAGTATAAGGAAGATTTCATGAAACAATGTTGTGTTGGCAACCATAAGCTCTAAATAGGCTATGAAGAGGACAAATAAATAACACTAAATTATTCTCCCTAAGGGGCTAATTTATATAGATAAAATTCAGATCATACTCAATTCCTTCTTTTCAAACAGCTTAGACTTTCATCTCTGTTTCAACTTTACGTACCCCAAATGCAAATCAAGTCAAATCAAAACATTTGCTTTCAGGAAGTGAGAAACATATGTCAGTGCATGACCTCTCTGTACACTAGTTGTAGATTCATACTACCCAAGGACCTCAACATGCATTTTAAATTCAGTGCACTTTTGGTCAATTGTATCCCCCAAAGTTTGTCATAATCAACGAAAAGGAAACAAAGTGATTGTTCCTCTAGGGAGACACCAATCAGGCTGGGAATATTGGTGATTTGGGGCATGTTTTAAAGTCCAGAGAGTGCTCTGGTTTTGGCATTAGGCACTAATTCAGTTTATTTGACTGTTAGAGTTGATCCTCCAGGCATAAAAGGATGTTTAGTCATCAAACAAACAGGATTACTGTATTTTGGACTTCAGCCACTGGAAACCATTAGCGGAGTGTGTAGTGGGAGGAGGGAGCAGAGGTACAGATGGGGAAAGTTGGGTTACTATCCTTCAGAGACCCATTGCAATGAAACACACTTAAACTCCCTAATAGACTTTGAATGCTAGCCTTTCTCTTTGTCCTCTGTCCATTCTATACAACTTGGGATTGTATTGAATTGGAAGGGGCCCTAGAGAGGTTCTAAGCAGCTTCCCACTCAGTAGAAACCTTCTCTGCAAAATGTTTATGACAAATGATTATCACAGACTCAAAGTAAAAAATTTTATATTGAGGGAAAATCTGCCTCTCAGTATTTTTACCTCTTGGCAATAGCTTGCCCACTGGAGCGATGAAGACCAATATCAATCAAATCCCAGTTTCTTTTTGACAGACCTGGCAGACAATGGAAGATGACAATTACATCTTCTAAGTTCACCTTTTTTAAGATTAACATGCACAGCTTTCTCATTTTCAGTTCTTTTGCATGAGACAAAGAGCTTAACCTCACATATCTGTGGGGCAGACTCTATTTGGACTTTCAGTGTCCTGGAGAAATGCTCTAAAGCCTTGTGACTTATGAGGTCATTGAGAGGATTGTGGGAGGGTTTGAACCATGCTTACTGGTTTCAAAGTCAAGTGCTTTTACACTATTGCACGTTCTCTTTAGCACAAAGGACCACCTCGTTAAAGATGACTCCTTCCCCAAACTGTATTAGCCCAAAGAAGAGGTAAGACTTCTCTGTGAGTAGCAATGTCTATAAACAAAAAGAAAACTACCAAAATAGATAATCTCTGAATGATTCAAGAGTTGAAATCCCTGATGCAGTTCCATTGTCCAACACTTCACAATCCTCTCTTTGGTCCCTCAGTATGTTTTCACTTTTACTTTAATACATCCTTGAGAGCAGTTGCACACAGAAGCCCTCTTCACTTAAAGTGATAATTATATGGTTTCCCAGACTTTAAATTGGAATCCACATAGAGAGCTTCCAAGCTTAGGAGGCGCGTGTTTGTTGCAAGATGTGCATTTGTAGGAATGGCAATGGCAAGACTGTGTTGTTATATCATCGAAGTAAATAATTAAAACTATTTCCCCCATACATACACCCCATTTTTGTGTGGTTAATCTTCATAACAATGCACTTAGATATAGACAAGGATATTATTAGATAATGCCTGAAATTTGAAGTGGCCTCATTAGCCACCAAGACAAGGCATAATTGCCCCATTTCTGCACATTATCAAATAGCAGACAATGTTACTGAATGTTATTACTTATGTATTTTAATTTGTCATTAGGTAAAGAAATTAGATTCCAGCTCTGTGAGTGAGCAATCTGTCTTGGGTGAATGCGTCTTGGCAGGGGTGGGTTGCTACGTGAAGGAGACCTGGGTGATCCTTACAAAGGGTGAGGCTTGCATGTAGAAGACACACATTTTTCCTTTCTCCAGACACACAGAGAAGTTTCTAAGTCTGTATCTTCTCAGCAAAGCAAAGCTCTGTCTTCAGTTCATTGAAGACACAGCTATAACAAAGAGTTGCTGACAGTCTGTAAAGCTGTTGTTTTAATTTTGATAGCAGAAAACTATCTTCCTTCACTGGAAAGCAGAAAACATGAAGCAGTTGACATCACCACAAGTCACTAAGACAGATAGATGCTCTGGTCCGTGATGCATTTTTACTGTTGTTGCAGATGTAAGTAGCCACACCAGATGTGTGATGTTAACTAGGATGGTAGAGTGTGTATCCGCTGTAAGAGACTCAAGACTGCAAGCGAACTGGCTGTGCCTCTTGCAATCCAGTCTCTGCTGGAGTAGGAAGCAACTGCTGTATTAAGGACTGGTAACAGGTCACATGGAACGACTATTAAATTCCCCTGTCCCTCTGGAGCTTCAGAAGCATTTCATTTTATTAAAGTTCATCACAATGGCATGGTTGGAGTCCGGTGTTGTTGTGGTGGGTTTTCTTGTTTATTTTTTGGTAAATCACTTTCATTAAGTTTCTCTTTGGCTACTCTCCTCATAATGAAGGTCAGATTCCTTAACATAGCTTACAAGGCCTTTCGTAATCTACCCACTTGCATCCGTAGTCTCATCTCTTATTTTTTCTCCACGCACTCATGCACTGTGCAGACTTTCAGTTCTCAGAATGGCCATGATTTCTCCCTTCAGGGCCTCCCATCCTAGGACTTAGTTGCCTATATTTCCATATTTCCACAAGGCTGTGAGCACCGTGAGGGTAGGGACAGTGTGTCTCATTCATCATTCTTCTCTTAACATTGAGCATTAATCATATATGTAACCAACAGTTGTTGAATACATGGATTATGGGACATTATATTACCTATAACTGGTAATCATGAAACATTAAAACAAAAAGTCATAGGAAACTTAGTATCACATTTATTACCAAGAAATTTTAAGGGACTTAATCCAATTCCCCTGCATGTATATCCATGGGAGAAATTTCTTCTAGTTGTCAGTTCCAGAAAACAATTTAGAACTGAGAAAATTGGGGGTTTTGCTTCCTTTTTTTCCTTCTTCCTTTTTTTCCCTTCCTTTCTCCTTTCATTTTGAATTAATTAATTAATTTATATGCACTAGCAAAATATGTTTCTTTTTATTTGCTGGCCGCTGCAAAGTAGAGACCCAAATTTGAGTCTGCATTTGCCACACTAACATAATTCCTGGGTACATCGTATTTTACTTTCATCCTAGTTTTCTTGTCTTTTTGGTTTTGATTGTTTCTTCAGAATGTTTCTATTTCTATTTGATTTTTTTGCAAACGAGGCAAAGAATAACTTATTAAATGAATTTATTTTCATTTCATAAAGTTCTTAGAACTTTCTGCTATCGGAAATTAGGCCTTATTTTTTTTCCAAATTATGCTACAAAAATTGTGCTACAAGATTTCCTTTTCATGTATAGGTAAACAAAGGCAGAGACAGAAAACAAATTTTCTTAGGTTGTGTAATAGGCCACTATCGTCACCTGAATTAACTAAGCCGCTTCTTGACTCAATGCTGGCATCCTATTTACATTTAAAAACATAGCTCATGGCTTAAACAGAGAACAATTGGAATGAAAATTCAGATTGAGCTAGTTAGTGTTACATAACTATTTTTTAAAAAGTTCTAAGTGGTGATAGATTTGAGCTAATAGCTGCAGTTTTCCGAAATAGGTGTCAAATGGCCCTACACTCATTTCTCTAATCCTTCTAGAGCATAGAAGATTTTTGCTAATTGGTTTGAACCTAGGTTTTAGTGAGGTGTAAGCTTAGAAATGTTCCATCGCTAGCCATGTTTATTCAGTTTAAAGAGCTCGGCGAAGATCAGCCTTGAAACATGCGCCGCTGTAGGGCCATCTCTTGCTACAGTTTGCAGCCTGTGATTTTCTACAGATATTATGAGGATCTGACTGAAAGTGAAGGAAAGCAAAAACTGTGCAGCAAATTACCTTCAGGCTACTTTGCACAATTTTATTAGTTCAAAGTCTGCATAAAAAAGGTACGAATTTTAATTGTGCTTCTTTCATTGTCTTATTTTGGACACGGGCACTTGAATGGGGAGATGCAGAGGATCATTTCACGGCTTGTCAAATGACCTCACTCTGTTCTTAGTTCGTTAAAATGTACACTTAGTTTTTACTCAAAAAAATACAAAACAGTTTGAGCAAGCCATAAATCCTAACTCAATGGATGTTAAATCTTGACTAATTATATTTAGTCCTTCCAAGGGTATGAACAAACAATACTGACATTTTCTATGAGAGCTGATTAAAAAAGCAATGTCGTGGCTGTTTACACGTTTGTTTGTTCTTTGTTTTTAGTCTCTTCAGGTAATTGAATTGTGATACATAAAAATTTCATTTACCACCTAGTACAGTGGTTTGATCATGGAAGGACTTCAATGTAGCATTGAAGTCTGTGGGAGAGACTGCCAGTGAATTCCCACTGCTGGCCCCTGTCTCCTCACTGGGCGCAATTAATGACTCCGCCCTTTGAACTGGAGGACGAAGATACACGGTATTTGTGTTGGTTCCCTTGGAAAGAGGTCAGTCTATTAAGTGCATAGAAAGATAAGGCATGAATGCATGGTGCCCAGGAGGGATAACTTGGTAGACACTGGCTAGGGTAGGGTCTGCTAGGCCCATATGACTAGTTTTAGCCAAATACATAGAATCAAAAGTGACGACGCATATAATCTTGGTCCAAGGTGATTAAGAGCTGGTATGCCACCTACACAGTTGCTTACACTGCCATATCCACGCTGGAGGATGCATGTTGGATTGAAGGCTGGAATGGTGAAAAGTCCCTGCCAAAAACATCAGATTTGTGTGAACCAGAAATAAACTTTTGGTATGATAGGTTACTGAGATTTAGTTGTTTTCTAGATTAATATATCACCACTAAATTACATTGTGGTCCAGACTTCTCAGTCTTGTAAACATGATCTCTTCTGAAAACTCGAATGTGTTCTAGTTTATTTCTATACTTTCTCTTTGGAATGAATGAAATGAATTAACATGCTACCTATCTTTCTTGGGTACTAAATATTAATCAGTATAGAAGAATTTTATTATCAATTTTTTAAAAAGTAGATTAGGTTAACTCTAAGCTGCCTTTAAGTGGTAAGATTTTATAATGTTTTGAAGGTAATTTAATTAATTTTCACCAAGATTAGTTGCGGGGATTTAAAGACTATCTTAAAGATAACCAAATGGAAATCCGATAAATAGAAATGTGGTTCAGAGATTTCTTTGGGAAGACTATTAAATGATACAGAAACAAATGTTTTAAATTAAAAAAATGCATTTTATAGTGAAAGTGGTTCTAAACTTCGGGTATTAGTCTAAGGATGAATTTGTTTATCTTCACTTTTTTGTTGATGTTGTTATTTAGAAACAAAACAAACAACAATGAGATTGAGTAAAGGCAATAATGACAATAAATAAGACTTTATCTTTGAATATAAATAAAAATTAGCTAACTATTTATTTATCATCAACAAATATTTATTGACTTAATTATGGCCACTCCCAATGCTTTGTGCCAGAAATAGAGTTGAATAAGATAGGATCAATGCCCTCAAGGAATTTGCAATTACTGGAAGGAACAGACTAGAAAGCCACATAATTACAACAGGGACTAAAAAGAAAGGCTTTAATATAAACATATTCAACAAGGTAGGGGACCATGGAGTGGGAGTAGGGAGGTACAGTGAGCTAGGTAGGGAAAGGTTATCACAATAATAGAGTGCATTTTGAGTCTATAAGCGATATCTGAAAAGGTTCTTGTAGGGACCCACCTGGGTGACGCAGTGGTTGAGTGCGTACGTTCTGCTTCCGCAGCCTGGGGTTCGCCAGTTCGGATCCCGGGTGCGGACATGGCATCGCTCATCAAGCCATGCCTGTGGTAGGCATCCCACGTGTGAAGTAGGGGAAGATAGGCACGGATGTTAGCTCGGAGCCAGTCTTCCTCAGCAAAAAGAGGAGGATTGGCAGCAGATGTTAGCTCAGGGCTAATGTTCCTCAAAAAAAAAAAAAAAGATTATTGTATATTAGAATTTCTTTCCCTTTAAAGTAATTAAAATAACCAAAGTAAATAGTTGTATGTGAACTAGACAATTACTTCAAACAAAGGAAAAGTTAGGATTATAAAAGAGGGAGAAAATGCCAAATTGAGACGAACAATAAAATAATATAGGGATATAAGAGCATTCTTATAAAATCATTCACCTGAAAATGTGTCAGGAAATGCAGGTCATCTTCAACAGGCAATACTGAGTATAGCATTCCTTCACAATCTCCAGAATTTTATAAATAATCTCAGGGATACCTTCACCATCATTAGTCAATGAAGGCAGAATGTCAAGGAAGAAAAAGGACCAGCTTTATAATGAAGAATGGATATAATTATAGCTATTATCACAGAGAAAATGAGGCAGAACAAGTTTAAAGGAATGAAAATGTGATCAAGGATCAATTTAAAATACACTCTTAACTTGCTGTAAATACCACAAAATATACCTCGGAAAAATTTTAATCCCACATTACGATAGACCCGTTTAATTTTTAATTTGAATTTTTAAAATTTCTTTTGTATTGAAGTATAATTGATCTACAATATCTTATTAGTTTCAGGTGTATATCATAGTGATTCAATATTTATATATATTATGAAATGATCTCCATGATAAGTCTGGTTACCATCTGTCATCATACAAAGTTATTACGATCTTATTGACTATATTCTCTATGTTGTACATTGCAGCCCCATGACTTGTTTATTTTATAACTGGAAGTTTGTGCCTCTTAGTCTCCTTCCACTACCCCCACCCAATACCTCCCATCTCTGGTAACCACTAGTTTATTTCATTTAATTTTTTAAAAGCCCTGATCCATTGCTGACCTCAAAATGCTCATAATAGAGACCCAAATTCATCTCACTTATAAACAGGTAGATGTTAATATTTCCTTCCTTGTGCACAGGTAGATGTTAATATTTATGTCTAATTTTTCTTATCTATGAAATTAGGATAATAAAGGACTTGTCCATTTCACACAGTTAATAGTAGACAAAATGAGGAATTCAATTCTGATGTTCTTCCATGTTATCGGGCTAATTTCCAGAAAATTTCTACTTGTTATAGAAGATTTGACACAATTCTTTCCCACTTTCCTAATTCCTTTTCAGCTCTTCAGAAGAAAATAAATTTCAATTTAGTAAAATTGTGTTGTCAAAACACATATTTACAGGAAGGATTAGGGTGTTACAAAATCAAATATGATTCCAGCCTCCCACCTCCATTCTGCTTCTTCAATAGAAGTTGTTTTGAAATCTTCACCCAATAAATGTGTCCTTGTTTAAGGGGGCTAGAGGTGCATAAACAAGTCATCTAAGAGTTCTCTTTTCTCCAGAAGAGTTTGGAAAACATCCTGGTTGAGAGCTAGCGGTCTCTACTAGATAAATCCAGAAAGCAGTTATTCATAAAGCAGAATTAAAAAGGGGTCAAGTGGGAAGAGTAAAGAGATATCAGGACCAAAGTCGATCAGTGTGACTAAACTGGGCTGGATTAGTCCTTTTGGTTACCTGCTTCACCATGTCTCATTGGCACTGTCGCCATGCAATCTGACCCAATCAAACAACACTGGTCTTGTCACAAAAGAAGTGATAAGATGGATCTTGATATATTGGAAATGTCTTGCACATGAGTCAACCACAGAATGGATTTCTTGAAAATATGGTTACTTAGGCCTTAACAACGTTGAGGACATTATCAAAAATCTGCTAACTATCATATAAGCATTTAGGTCTCTCAGACTGTATCCTCATGTTATGGCATGCTTCATATAGTACTGTTTTGTATTTATACAGCGTTTTTGCTTGGATTTTTATTAGCCATTTTTCACAAGAGTCCTGTAAGATGTATCAGCCGTCATCTCTCCACTTTTTACAAGGTAAAGAGGCAACAGAGACTTGGATGCATAAAGTGATTTGCCCCTGGGCTCTGAGTTCTTGTAGGCTTGTTACAGCACTATGTCACTGCAGTGGGGTGAGAGTGGGGTGACGCTGAACCCTCCTCTGATGTGCTTGCAGCCATTTTTCTGGATTACATGTCTGAGTTCAGGGCAAATGAACACATGTAACATGAACAAGTGTTTGTTAGGCCATTCTTCTGCTTCAAGCCAGTTGGAAAATTCGATGACAAAATCTCTGTACTGAGGAGACTCAGAAATGGTCTTAAACTTCCCAAGGCTGTTTTTAAGTCTCCTAAGGTTAGTGGAGAAAAACTAGTGGAGATGATTCCTGTGGGTCTGGAAAGCATTAGTAGTAAATCCTGAGTGTAAAGCTCATCACATCACTTTCCCTTAATGAACATCTAATCCAGAAATACAATGCAGTCCCTAGTGTCAAGACTACACATCTGCTATTCACATCCCAGCAGGGCTTCCAGTTTTCTTGGAGGAGGACTGAAAAAAAGTCTCTGTAATATCCATTATGCCCTTGAAATCAAGCATGGGCATTTGGAGGAAATACAGCCAAATGATTTGGCTGAAGTGAAAAGCAAGCTGGACTTTTAGCTCTCCCCGAAATGCTTAAAAGCAAATCTAAAACATATGTGTGACAAAATATATCGACTTGTCTTCTTTATTATCAATAAATCTTTATTGGGGCCTACTTATAGTGAAGGCACTGAGGTAAGTATTAAGAGCATAAAGAGTATGAGGTAAACAAGGCATCTTTATTATAAGAGGAAGCCTAGTAGGAAAAACAAATATAGGCACATACAATATAAAAATATTTAAATACACAGGTATACCTCTATATGCATACATATAGTTCCCTCTTACATCAGTTCTACAAAACTCTGGACTTTCATGGCAGTCAAGAGGACCCCCACAGGGCCGGCCTAGTGGCACAGCAGTTAAATGAGCATGTTCCACTTTGGCGGCCTGGGGTTCACCAGTTAGGATCCCAGGTGCAGACGTGGCACCACTTGGCATGCCATGCTGTGGTAGGCGTCCCACATATAAAGTAGAGGAAGATGGGCATGGACGTTAGCTCAGGGCCAGCCTTCCTCAGCAAAACAAGAGGAGGATTTGTGGTAGATGTTAGCTCAGGGCTAATCTTCCTCAAAAAAAAAAGAGGACCCCCAGCAATCCTCAGGTCCTGGTATTGATGCTTTTGTGGAGTCCCCTGCCACACTGAATAGGACCAACTTGGGTAAGTAATAAGATATTGCAGAAATGATGGGGTGTGACCTCAAGCTTACAGAAAAGACATTGAGGCTTCTGCTTGCTCTCTTGTGCCACTCACTCCGGAAATTCCAGAAGTCTCATGGGGGAGGTCCACATTGTGAGAACTGAGGCCTCCTACCACCAACCAGCACTAACTTGCCAGGCATGTGAGTAAGCCACCTTAAAGCACAACTCTGGTCCTGTCGAGCCCTTAGATGACCACAGACCCAACTGACATGTTAACTGAGACCTCAGAAGAGACCTCGAGCCAGAACCACCCAACTATACTCCTCCTGGATTCCTGATATATAGAAACTGTGCGAGATAATAAGAAAAGTGATTTAAATGCATATGCCTCGGGGTATTTATTATGCAATAATAGATAACTAACATAACTTCTGTAATGTAAATCAACATTACCTACATTGTACTTCTCTCAAGAAAGGCATAAGCTTTGAATTGCTATTCCAGGACTGGTGATGAATTTAGTGAGGGAATATCTTGTCAAAATCTACTCATTGCTAGAAATTCAAATTGATAAGATGGCTGGTCAGGATTTGGAGTACAGTCTAGAGCCAAATAAGTAAAGCACTCTATCCTTTAGAATACTGAAGTCTGCCTGAGGTGTCCTCTAACCTGTTCATTGAGCCTAACCTATTCATGGCATGATTTTCTCAAAAAATATTTGTTACTAATAACTACGTTGGAGTTTGTGAAATTATTAGAGATGATTTAGTGTTATCTCCATTGCAGAATTCTCATTCACATTCATTATGAGTAGGAAAAAAAAAGAGAAGTTACAGCACGTGTTCAGGAAAGTTATCGACATTCCCAGTTATACCCTTGAGGAGTCTGTACACTAGTAAATGTCAAACGTCCTGTGTGTCTCCATGGAAAAACAATTTGAAGTTAATCCACTCGTAAAAACAGCAGATGAGTTATACCATTGAGTTAGTATTTTTGAGGACTCTGCATAAAGGAGGAAAGGTTTTCACATACATTTAGAAGAGACAGGGTGCAAGTTGGATGTTCGATTGCCTAGAAATCTCAGATAATCCAAATAATGCTCAGAAGTGGGATAGGGAGACCAGGCAGAGTACGGGCGAATCTGTTAAGATGATGGCTTCTCTTGTTAGAGATGAGGATGTTGCCCTGTAAGTGAGATAAAATGAATGATGCAAGGCAAATGGAGCCAAGTGGAACTGAAGAATTTAGCTGGAGGAGGGGGAAAGCGGAGACACGTATGTTTTCACATCATGTCTAATTGTACATAAGGAAAGAAGAACACCAAAGGTATGGGTTTAGAAGAAGAAAAGGAGATCAGGGCCCAGAAAACCACTAGCCCCTTAACAACTAGAAAAGAGAAAATGAATATATTTGGGAGTCAAGACATGACTACCTGAAAGAAGTAAGGCAAAACACACAGGTGAACTCCCCCTCCTGATCCTGATCCTGACCCTTGTGTAGTCACTTATTTCATCATTATGTCATTCAATAACATAGTCATTCAATTAATAAGGTTTTATGGAGTGTTTTCTCAGTAGCCAGCGCTTGCTGGGAACTCAGGATACAGCTGGCAACGAGACAGCCCTGGTCTTATACCCTCTGCAGATCTTCTTCCTCCTGTTACCACTCTGTCCTGTCTTCAGTCTCTACTTCACTACTAACTCCTTACTTAACCACAACGAAACAGCCCCCATTAAAAATATAAATACAGGGCCAGCCCAGCGGCACAGCGGTTAAGTTCGCACGTTCTGCTTCTAAGCGGCCTGGGGTTCACCGGTTCGGATCCTGGGTGCGGACATGGCACCACTTGGCACGCCATGCTGTGGTAGGTGTCCCACATAGAAAGTAGAGGAAGATGGGCATGGATCTTAGCTCAGGGCCAGTCTTCCTCAGCAAAAAGAGGAGGACTGGCAACAGACGTTAGCTCAGGGCTAATCTTCCTCAAAAAAAAAAAAAAATATATATATACATATAAATACAAAAGCATGGAATTCTTCCTTGGCCTAATATTTCTGAGCAGCTATTCTTTGCTCGCTTCTGTATCTCAAGGGTCTGTTTAGAGTAACGATACCCTCGCCTCATTTGGTTCCCCAGTTCTCAGCACTCTGGCTCTATTTCCAACCACGCACTAAAACCACACTGGACCTCTTTATAGGGTCATTAACAAATTCCTTCTTAGTGCTCAATGACATTTACAGCAGTTTTCCACAATCTCTTTTCTCTTCTATACCATAATTTCCCAATTCTCCTAACTCCTTTGGTGCTTCCTTTTCAGCATCAAATGACATCATTCACCCAACGTGTGACTTACAATTCCACTCTATGATCTCTTCCATTTCCATTCCGTATAAAAAGTGATCTTATCCAAACACATCTGCTTCACTTAGAATTCTGATTAATTAATCTTTGCAGAAAATATTCCCTGAGTACCCACTGTGAACCAGGTGCAGTTCTAGATGCAGAGAATCTGGAAATAAACAAAGTCCTTGCCCCCATGGGGTTTATTTCTTGCAAGGGAAGGCAGAAAATACAGAATGTGTCAAGAGACCATATGTGCTATCACGAAGAGCTGCATGGTCTCACCGCTTTCTCAAGTTCTGATCTCTCTCAATCTCGAACTCTATTTTCCCAATTGTCCTAAACATTTTTCTGAGTACTTAAACTCAACATACTCCCAACTGAATTCAACATCAGTTCACCTCTACCTGACATCCCCTCAGAAGTATTCTCTTTTTAGTTCTCTTTCTTAAATAATTAAAATATCATCTACCCGGTTGCTTGAATTTTGATACATTTTCTGTATTGCCGATGTTATTATTTTTTGAAAAAGTAAGCCAAGTCTTTCCCTTACATAAATTCTCTTAGTAGCTCTCCATAGAAAGTCCAGACTCCTTAGGATAGGAGAGATAGCCTGCCATAATCTGCTACCAGCCTCTTGTCCTTTACGTGTACCTTCTAGCATATCCTTTCTTGCCCTCATCTCTTTGCTGAAGATCCTCCTTTTGCTAGTCATATCCTCTCCCATTCGATCCCTTTCCATCTAGCTAAGTCTAATTTAGGCATTACTCAATATTCTTCCGACCTGTAACATCCTCTTGGAAATATGTATCATACTTGGCTTTCCACTTGAGGTTGGCGCCCCCAGTGTCTCTTCATGTTTCCTTAACATTCAGAGACTTACTTTGTCATTGACCATAACCACGTTATATAGTAAACCATATGTCTTGTCTCTCTCCCACATTCAACAGTGACTTCTTTTAGGGCAAAGGCTGTTTTCTCCATCTTTCCCCCCAAGTTTAGCCCAGTGCCACCCATAAAGGAAACTTAATAAAGAGTTTGAAATGATGAATGGGTTCAATATATTACTGAGTCACAAGGTCGACATGCCAGTCACCGAGTTATATTTATATGATGCTTACTTATATCCCCCCTTACTTACAGGAATTATTCTATTGAAATAATTTCATATATTGTTATTCATACAGGGTCGTATTCTCTTGCTGTGGTGTGAGTTTATCTCATCTTGTTTGCCCAAATGAAAACAAAGCAACTGTTGTTCACGTTGTCTCTCTGAGACCATCTGTCATCTCCCTGGGCCTAATTTATACTCTTTGCATTTATAGGAAAAAGAAGGAGAGAAGTAAATTGCAGAATTTTACTTAAGATTACGTAATCTTTAAATTCTTCACTATTTACTCCACTCTCCAACTTGATTTGCATGTCCAAATATGTCTGGGAGCATTTCGTGTGCCTGTGGTGTGACTCTTCTCTTCTCATTAGCAGCAGTTAAGTGGGACTTAGTCCATCAGAGGCTTTACTCACAGTCAATGGTCACGATGTCTGGTGGAGACCCAGGCACCGTCAGCTATGACTGAAAAGCGGATCCTGAGCCGACTTTATATTGCAGTGCATGAAAAAAAGGGAAATTGTGACACTTGGCAAGATTGAGTTTTGTTCGTTTTTCTTTTCCCCACTGTGAGACAAATAAAGAAATGTTCTTTGGCCTCTTGAATGCTCACTCGAAGGCACACTGCTGTGCAGCTATTTTGTAAATGTGGAGAAATGGGAAATGATCATGTTCCAAAGTAGGTGGAGGCTGCCTGGACTCCTGACCAGGCTGCAGCTCCTGGGGAAGAATGATTAACCTGCCATATGCCACAACCTGGAAAAGAATGATAGAAGAGATGGCAGTGAACCGAGTCACAAGAAGGTAAATTAGGCCAAATAATGATACAAAAACTCACTACCACTTATTCACTATTTATTCACTCATCAAATACTTTTTGAGTACCTACTTCATGCCAAGCACTGTTCTAGGTGTGAGGGATGAATTAGAACAAAGCCAAGAAAATATCTACCTTCATGATTCAACATTCCAGTAGGGGAAAATACAACAAATTACAAACATAACAAATCAATTATATAGTATGTTAGAGAGTACAGGTATCACAGAAACAAATAGAACATGGTAAATGGAATCAAGGGGGCTAAAGGTGAATTTGTCTTTTTAAAGGGAGCCACATTGAGAACATAACAATGGAGCCAAGACTTGAAGTAAGGAGAGGAAGTAAACTGTGTGACTATTGGAGGAAGATTACTCCATGCAGGGGAACAAATAGGCCCTGAGAAGGGAGCCTATAAAATTTGTGAAGAATTGAGGAAAATAGGGTGTTTTCAGTCACCTGAGCCAGGAGAAGTTTGTAGGAAATGAAGATAAAGAGATAACAGACCAAGAAAGAGGACAGACTGTGTGGGGTGTTTTGGGTCCTTGTAAGGATTTTAGCTTTCACCCTAAAAGTAATGGGGAGCCCCTGAGGAAACTCGAGTGGCATGAGATGAGATGACTTGGATTTTTACAGAAGCTTTGTGCTTGCCATGTTGAAGATAGTCTGTAGGAAGCCTGTGTTGGATCCTAGTGACTAAGGCACTGAGAAACATGTTACCTCATTTAACCCTTTTATTAAAAGAAGTATTATTACCCATTTTTCAGATAAGGAAACCAAAGTACCGTGAGGTGTAGTAACTTGAACAAGGCTACATCATTAGCCAATGATGGATCCAAGATTTAAACTGTGAAGCAAGCAGTAATGTGTAATCCCCAAGCCCTATAGCAATGTTGATTCTAGTTTACTTACCCTGATGCTTGGGGTTACTAATGGGATCTTAAGTGTGGCAGGAAACAGTCCATAGACTTTTGGGCATTACTACTTGAACTAATTTCCAGATCATATATGACTCATGTGATTGAAGGCTTTGACCAAAATTTCTGGCACTTTTAATAGCTGATCTATGAATTTTCTACTTAAACGAGAAAGAGTTCCCTGTCTCTCTTCACAGATGCATCTGCGGTTTACTTTGCACACCTTCATGAGGATTCCTGCATCACTGAAGTGGTATGACACTTGTTAGGTTACTCACACTCGCTGAGTTGATACCTTACCAATTTCCTGATAATAACTCCATCCTGCTTCTAAAACATACAGTATTTTCCAGAAGCAAAGGTCAGAAAAAAATGATCAGATCAAATAAAAGCAAATACTATAGTGATGATCAATAGTTTTTAGTTGACTCCATATTGAAATAAATCTTCATGATTCTTTCCTGCATCAATTTTTACATTTAATATCTCTGCTTTTAGTTAAGAAATATGTAGAAAGGCTTGTAGCAATAAAATCAATAAAGGTCAAAAATTATAAAATAGTAGCTAGAATCATAAAAGTTTTGTACCTATCTTTGAACCCAAAAGGTAAGAGAATCATTAGAATATGAGGAGTTTCCACTTTCAATGTGGGTGACCTTGATTTGGGGACGGAAATCAGAGAGCAAATGTGGGAAAATCTCTTCTGAAAATTTAATTGATTATAAATATTATGTTCACTTTAGGAGGTAATTTAGAGGATATTGTTAATTTGCCAAATTTTCTGATTACTTGATTGCAGACGTTAGTTTTCAAACTGTTTAAATTACAGACTTCTTGAATATAATCATAGGTGATTGGATATGACTTTCCTGTCTTAGTGTTACCAAAGATATTGTCCTTGTCATTGAACCAGAAGCAAATAACTCAAAATATGGGCTCCTGCCATTCTCTTCAGGTAAAAGTCAAGTTTCAAAGGTCATCACAACATTCAAATCAAAGTTTCACTTGAATGAAGAAAACCCAAAGTTTTTTTAAACCATGTAAGGGTCCCAGTCTATATCTACACACTATCACATGAAATGGTTTGCTTATGTGATTTGAGGCATAAAAAAAAGAAATAGTTGCATCCAAATATTTGGCCTCACATGGAGAAGAACATCTGGATAATTGATTGATTAAGAAAATGAATCTGAATGTCTGGGTGTAGAGAATAGTTCCTGTACTTGGGTTAGAAAAGTGGCCTTGACGTCTTTAGGGAGAAGTTCTTCAGGAGAAGAAATCTCATTAAACTTGCAGTGTGACCTATTTTAAGCTTGACTGGAAAACACATAATCGTTCCATTTGAAACCAGGAAGCAGAGCAAGTCCACATCCTTTACAGCCAAGTCAATATAAAAAGTGCCTGTTTATATATAGGTGCCTTAACAGTGCATAGGAAAACTGACGGTTTTCAGTTTACAGCATCTGAAGGGAAACACATTTGTACGTTACATTGGTTAAGTAGGTCTTATTACTTTATGGTCACACTCTACTTGTGTTTGTGCATATATGCATTCCACTAAATTATTTTTACCAAATCAATTTATAAAATTTAAAAATCTGTATTTTGCCCTGATTCTGTCATAATTATTAGGAAACTTTTCTGTTGTTTTATTTGTTTTGCCCTCTGGAGATGTCTCTCAGCACCCCAATTTATTGTTTATATTTTGTCTGTGTTTCTTATTGATTCAAAGCTACATGTAGCTGTTTTTAGGTGTGCTTCTGTATTAAACAACGTGATCGATCTTTCAAAACCATTTTACAGAGACCAGTGCGGTTGGACTCCTGAGTTCTGAGGGTATTTTGTCAACACAGAGACACCAACTAGCTGTTGAAATTAATGGAAATTTTGGCAAACGTTTCTGTGTTTAATTGATTTCCATCAAATTTCAATAAGATGCTGGAATGAGTGAATGGCTTGGCTTTCTATGACTGAGATGTCAAATTCATTTTGTTAGTCAGAAATACATTTTAACCCTAAAGAAATAAAATTCTTTTCTTTATTTCACTACACACACCCACGCAACACACACCTACCTACACCCATGCCCCCAACATAGGTATGCTCCATATGTAAAGGAATGAATCCTATCACACGTGTGTGCGTTCTATCTATGTATCTATGTATCTGTATCTGGACATATATCTGGATTCGATATGATTATACAGTATCTGGATATAGATAGAGAAATTAGAGATAGATAAATTAGACATAGATAGATCATTTCTTTTTCTCTGAGAAAAGATATGGACTTTTATAATATTGAACATACATTTCTGTCCTCCTAAGTGAGTGTGCTCATCTCATGTTACCTGTTGGATCCAGGCACCAGGTTAACTAACATAAATTTGTCCATCTCAAGACTATTGTATAAGGTTTCCTTCAGAGGAAAGACTTATTTAAACACACATCATCTTATTTCTATGGATTTTGTTTAAAATAGATTATTTGTCAACAACTTCTCTTCCTCCCTCCAATCCCACCTCATAGCAATGTCCTTAAGCTCACAATTTCCCCAAAAGGCGTGGGGGTGGAAAAGAAGACCAAATCATATTCTATCAATTTTACTACTTACCCTTAGAAGCTCTAGTAAAGAGCACAGTAGAAAATGGAACATAGATTCTACGTTAATTTTAACTATGATTGGTTTGAGTTTTTGCAAACAGTTCTCAAATTTTTGTTTCTTTTAATACACTGTGTGTCTGAAAAAGCTTACAAAACAAGGATCATTGGCAAGTGGTTAGCTTTTTAAACGTCGAGCCTCTAATTACCCATGGTGTTAAACTCTAGGAATTCAACTTATATTATGTCCTGTAATGTCTTTTCCATGCTCTGATTATTAAACCATCTGGTTTTCCCTCACAATCCCAACCTGAAAACAACTGTATTTATTCCTCGTAAAAGATTTTGATAATTCAGAAACTTGTCTATAAACATGTGTTATGGGATATGAGATGAGCATAACGAATAAAATTATAGACACCAAATAGCCCAGGACACATTAAAACAGCAATAATAGAAATTATACTATTCCATAACCAAATCAAGTTTTGATGGATATAAACATGTAACCAATTATTTTATCAGAGAACAACAGCAAATCAGTTGTCCTGTTGGGCTCTAATGGGGAAGCCAGATGGAGACTGGCAGGCAGAGTGGCATTCCTGGGATACACAGAGCCACAGGAAGCAGTGAGCCATCAGTTTGTATTTCTATTTGCATATAGCCAGAAGTGCACTTACGAGTAAGTACAGATTTGCTGATCTATGCATGTCCCAACAAACATACTTTCATCTGGTAGACAGCAAACAACAGCTTCTGTTATAATAGAGACTTTCTAGTTTTTATAAACACTTCTAATTATTTTAATGTGAGGAAAGGAGGTGAGCCCAAACATATAAATGATATGAAGAAACTATGAGGAGTGAATTATTTCCATCTGAGTTGCATAAACATACTCATTTAAAAGGATATTAATGTGTTTTCCATGAGTTACAACTCACTCCATCTTCAGAAGAAGAAATGAAAAATCACTTAGGAGACAATGTTCTTGCCCATATGGAGATAAATTACTGAATTGTGGACAGACCGTAAAGGCATGTAAAGAACAAAGAGTTGTAGAAGATTTTTGACCCGTCTTCCCACATTTAGAAAGCATTCTAAAGGAGAATAAGTACATTGTGAAGAGTTTCAAAATGGAGGGTGTGCTAGTCACCTTTCACCATGATTTTCTAGACATTTCTCTTTCATTCCTCTCCCCCCATTGCTAAATTATGCTTGGGAGGAGAGAACAATGTACGGATAGCCACAGAAACCAGGGAACTAAACAGAGTTTATCAGGACTGAGCCTCTTGTTGCCTAAGTGTCAACAGCTTTTCTTTATAACAAGCTTTACAGTAGCACAGCCTCATTCCCCTAACATGTCTGCCATAGAACTGCGCTCCTCGATCACAGTTCCTCCTCCTGTATTTACACATGAAGACTTATGTCAGAAGCACTTATGGCCAAAGGACCCAGGATTTATCTCAACATGTCGCATTTTGCATTCTTTGACATCACATTTATAATCCAAGGAAATTCGTTTGCCTAACCATCTTTCGCAGTCCTACATGGAGGTACAGATTTGACAATGAACCAAATTTAGAAGCACCATTTAAAAATGCTATATTTTATATTGTGAAAAAAAAAGTCTGCGGCACTTGGAGTAATGGTCCCTCCAAAGTTGGTCACTTCCTAATCCGTGGAACCTGTGAATATGGTGGCAAAGAGACTTTGCAGATGTGGTTTAGTTAAGAATTTTAAGATGGGGAGATTATCTTGGCTTATCTGAGCAGTCTCAATATAATTACACGATTCCCTAAAAGTAGAGAATCTTTCCTAGTTATGTCAGAAGGACATGAGACTATGGAAGAATGGTCAACAAGACGCAATGTTGTTGGCCTTAAAGATGGAGGAAGGGAAGTACAAACCAAGAAATGTGGGTGACCTCTTGCTGGGTGGCAAGGAAAAGTAATCTCCCCTAGAAACTCCAGGAAGGAACACAGCCCTCCTGACATCTTAATTTTCACCCAGTAAAATCCATATTAGATTACTTACTTACACAACCGTAAGATAATACATTGTGTTGTTTGAAGCCACCAAATGCGTGATGATTTGTTACGGCACCAAAAGAAAACTAACACAGTATCTAATAAAACTACCTTTATATATTATCAGTGACAATTTCCAATGGACTTCCACCAAGCCTTGTTTTATATTTTCTCTCCCCCACTATATTTGGGGATGAAAAATTATCTCCATCTATTCACTTAACTTTCAGTCAGGTGAAAAATCCCATTTAATGTATCCAGTGACTTTTTTTTTTTTTAACGATGTTCTAACCTCTCATTTTAAACTTATAAGATTCTTCTTTCCCCAGATAACCCATTTCACTACATTCCTTTTTAGTGTTGCAATCAGCACCCAGGAAGGGAAAAGTGATTGTCTCAAAAACTAAAACTCAAATACTAGCAATCACTTAAAAAGATGCATACATTTCAAGTGCACATGGAATATTCTCGAAAGTAGACCATATACTTGGCTATAAAACGAGTTCAAACATTTAAAAATATAGTAGCCACACAAACACAAAAAAATTCTTCTGATCATGATGGGATTAAATTAGAAAACAGTAACAGAAAAGATATCTAGAAAATCAACTAATATTTAGTAATCAAATAATTGACCTTAAATAAACCTTGAGTCAAACAAGGGCAATTAAGAAAGAATTTGGACCAAATGAAAATAAAAACAAAGCATATCAACATTTGTGGGATGAAGTCAATGCAGCATTTTGAGAAAAATCTATACCATCAAATGTTTTCTTGGAATGGAAAATAATGGTCTAAAACAAATTATCTAAGATTCTACCTGAAGAAGCCAGAAATAAATGAAAAAAATTTAACTCAAACCAAGCAGAATGGAGAGAATAATTAAAATAAAATTAGAAATTAATCAAATAGAAAACTTCTGTTTTCTATACTATACTAAGTAGGAGAAAAATCAATGAAAACAAAACTGATTCTTGAAAAGCTCAATGCAACTGATAAACTTCTGTCCAGAATGATCAAGAGGAAAAGGGAGAAGACAAAAATTAGGAATATCAGGAATGAAATGAAAGATATCACTATAGATTCTACAGACATTAAAAGGACAATAAGGGAATATTATAAACAACTTTTGACAATAAACTCAGTAACCTAGATAAAATGGACAAGTTCCTTAAAAGAAACAAATTGCAAAATTTAATCCAAGAAGAAACAGACAATCTGAATATTACCACAACTACTAAAGAAATATAATGCATAACCCAAACAAACAAATGTCTCCTACTAAAAACTATCCGGGGGTAGTTGGCTCCACAGGTAATTCTTACCAAAAAATTTATGGAGGAAACAATACTACTTCTAAACAATCTCATCCAAAAAAAAAAAAATAGAAGGGAAGAAAGCACTTCTCAAATTATTGAATGAGCCAGCATTACTCTGATAAAACCAGACAAAAATATTATAATAAAAGTACAGATATCTCTCAAGAATAAAGAAAAAAATCTTAAAAAAAATAATCAAATTGAGTGTAGAAAAATATAATAAAACGATAACATAAAATGATGGAATGAAGTTTATCCCAGGAATACAATGTTGTTCAATATTTGAAAAATCTACCAATGTAGTTTATCATATCAATAGTCCAAACATGACAGTTGTATGATTATTTCAATAAATATGCAAAAAACCTTTGATAAATTTCAGCATCCATACTAGGAACTTTCTAAACCTGATAAAGGACATCCATGAAAAATTTACAGCTAACATCATTCTCAACGATGATAAACTTTGTTTTCCCCTCAAGACTGGGAAGAAGACAGAGGTTTGCACTCTTACTACTTCTTTTTAACTTTGCACTAGGGGCCTAGCCAAGGAAGCAAGGGAAGAAGCTGAAATAAAAGGCATACTGGGGCCGGCCCAGTGGCATCCTGATTAAGTTCACAAGCTCCGCTTTGGCAGCAGCCCAGGGATCACAGGTTTGGATCCTGGGTGTGGACATACGCACTGTTTATCGAGCCATGCTATGGCAGACATCCCACATATAAAGTAGAGAAAGATGGGCACAGATGTCAGCTCAAGGCCAATCTTCCTTAGCAAAAAGAGGAGAATTGGTGGCAGATGTTGGCTCAGAGCTAATCTTTCTCAAAAAAAAAAAAAAACCCATGCAGATTTTACAGAAGAAGTAAAGCTCTATTTATTTGCAAAGAACATGATCATCTACTAATGGAAAGCTACTAGAACTAATGAGTTTAGCTGTGTCACAGGATGTAAACTCTCAATATAAAAGTCAATAGAAGTTAAAAAGAACATTTATAATAGCATCATAATGTGAAAATTTAGGAATAGCTTTAAAAAACATATGCAATACCTGTCTCTTACAATTACAAAATATTGCTGAGAGAAACTAAAGACCTAAATCATTAAAGACATAGACTGTCTTTATGGATAGGAAGTTTCCACGTTGGTAAGATGTCAATTCTTCCCACAGTGTATATACATTAAAAAAAATCCCAATCAACATTGACACACAGCTTTTGCATCAATTAATTGACAATCAGGTTCTTAAATTTACCGATAATACAAAGGACATAAAGAGCCAAAGTGATTTTTAATGAGAAGAGCAAAATTGGATGAATTGCACTACTTGATTTCGAAACTTATGATAAAGCCACTGTACTAAAGACTATATGATATTGACAGAAAGACAGACACATAGATCGATGGAATAGAAGAGTCCATTCTAAAATAGACCCCCACATGGTTGTTTGATTTTTGACAATGTTACCTGAGTAAATCAATAGGGAAAGGGTAGCTTTTCAACAAATGGTGCTGGAACAACTGGATGTCATACTTACTTTATACTATATACAAAAATTAAGTCAAAGTGGATCATAGCCATAAACATTAAATTCAAACTTTAAAACTTCTAGAATACATAGAAAAAATATTTTTGGCATTTGGTCAAGCAAAAATTTCTTTTATAGAGCAAAGCATAGAAATGAAAAACTGATTTTGTATATAGTGTCGGGAGTTTCATTATTTCTATATTTCCAGCATTGAAGGAAAGATAAATATCAAAATTCATTAATATTTTGGAGAATATCCCATTTCAAAATAACAAACCTGAAGCACTCATTTGGGATTTAACCATCAATGTTGAGGCCTACTTGTCTGTTTTTATCTCATGGTGTTTATTTTCACTTTTATATATACTATAATTTCAATCTCAACTAGATACCAACTCCTTGAGAGTAATCTTTGATACATCTTGCTGACATGCTTTATTATATAAAGGGATATATAAGTGGGCTAACTGGCATTTATCCATTTTTCATTACGTCATATCCCTCAGGAAAGGGTAGATTACTGAAAAGATAGGAAGATGAGTATGGAGGTCTCAGCAATAGATGGGAGATATGGGGAAAAATAACAGCATAGTGTCCCACCTCTTTTTCAAAATAGTGATGGCCTGGTACAATACTCAGGCTCTATTTGACCTCCCTTCACTTCAGCAACCCGAGGTTATAAAACATATGCAGAGGGATACTGAAACTTTTCAAGATGGCAATGACAATTTGTCTTTTTGTTATATGCATACCGATCTCTTGTTATTTTCCTTCTTCTGATATTCCTATCGTAGCCCTTTACAATTATCTTCAAAAGTTAGCTACTTATACAAAGAAATTTTGTCAGCTATCTTAGGAGTGACAAAATTTCTTTATATTAGCAATTGATTATTAACTGGAGAGAACTCCAGATTAGAAAAAAGAACTAATATTTACTGAATTCCAACTACATGCAAAGCCCTTTATAAGCTTTAACTTGCTCAGTTCTCAAAGGTCTCATAAAATACTAATGATTTAGGTATTATTTCAGTTTTAAAGATGAAGAAATTGAGGTTCAGAGATATTAGCAGAACTTGATCAAACTCAAAAGGAAAGGAGGCAGTCGAATTTTTGTTGAAACCAGCATCTGTCTGAGTTTAGAGCCTGTGTTCTTTTTGCTACTTCACCCTATATCCAGGAGGATCAGGAACCTGGACTCATTTCTCTTGCCCGGCCAATGAGTAGCACAAAGACGGTGTACTAGTCATCTATTGCTGAATAGCAAAGTATCCCAATACTTAGCAGCTTAAAATAGAAGTAAATATTATCTCACATACTTTTTGTGAGTCAGTCATAAAAGGAGAGGCTATGTTAAAAACTACTCAGGGGATTTTCATTTATGGAGATGACTGAGTGACAACATGGAGAGGCTAATGCTATTGAAGAAGAATTTATTACTTACATTTCCTAAGAGAAGGGGGTAAGCCACACCACGCAGGGCTGCATGGAGAAGCACCAGAGGCAGTCTGGAGTCAGAGCAGGAGCAAGGAGAAAGCAGAAACTTTATAGTGTTTTCTTCAGAAAAGGCAAAGTAAGGCAGGGGATACAGCTTAGGATTGGCTAGATGAATAATGTCAGTGGGCTCTTGGCTGTAGGAGTGGTCTCTAGTTGTGCGGTACCAGGCTCTGTGTTGATTTAGAGCAGGGGAAACATTGGCTTGGTGTGGGTGTTACATAAAGGAGGTACTTAGGGGTGTGGACTCAGGATGGGTCGGTTTGCATATGAAATGTGTTTGTTTTTACAGGTGAATTATTTACGATCTCTAGGAATTAGCTAGCCCTGGGAGGGGTAGACTCTCTCCAGCCAGTTAGGCATCTCAAGATTTCAAAACATCATAAAATATAAAAAAGATGATGAATATAGCAGCCTGTCTGAGTAACCCTCTAATTTAGGGTCTCCCATGAGGTTCCAGTTAAGATGTCAGCCAGGGTTGCTGTCTTCTGAGAGCAGGGTGTGGAGGATGTACTTCCAAGATGATTCATTCACATGATGCCAGTTATTGGTGGGAAAACTCATTTCCCTTCTTTATTAGTTTTCTATTGCTGTGTAACAAATTACTACAATTTAGTGGCTTAAATCAACACAAATTAATTATCTCACAGTTTCTGGGGGTCCAGAGTCAGGGCACAGGTTAGATGGGGTCCTTTGCTCAGGGTCTCTTCTGAGGTTGAAATCAAGATGTTGATTGGGCTGTACTCTTATCTCATGCTCAGTTTCCTTCTCCAAGCTCGTACAGGTTGTTGTCACTTATGGCTATAGAGATGAGGTCCCTGACTTCTTGCTGGATGTCATCCAGGCATCTCTCTGAGCTCCTAGAGGCTATCCTCAGGTCCCAGTCATGTGGCCCTCTGATACCATGGCAGCTTTCTTCTTCAAAGGCAGCAGGGGAATCTCTATGCGGTCAGCTATGGCAGCCTTAAATAACATAATGTAATCATGGGAGTACCTATCCCTCCCGCTTTTCCCTATAACCTTGTTTGGTCATGAGAGGAATATTCGATCATATTCATATGTCCTGCCCAAGCTCAAGTGGAGAGGACCACCCAGGATGTGCAAAGCAGGAGGTGGAAAGTTGGGGATTATTTTAGAATTCTGCCCACCACACTCCAAGGACTTTCCACTGCCATGGACATGGCAGTTGGCTTCTTCCAGAGCAAGCAATCCAGGAGAGCAGGCAAGGAAGAAGCTGGGATGCTGTTTGTGGCCTAGTTTCACAAGTCTTGTACTGTTACTTCTGCCTCATTCTATTCTTCAGAAGTAAGTCACCAAGTCTGTCCAACTCTCAAAAACAGAGCAACTAGGCTCCATCTTTTGAGGGGAGCTTATAAAAAAATTATGGATGTATTTTAAAACCACCACAGATGGCACTTAAAAATGTTAGCTCTTTGTCTCATGATCTACAAAAGGAAGGGCTTAAACTGGTTGGTTACTAAGATTCCTGAAGTTATGTGTGTATGCTTCTCTATATATTTGCGTTTAAAGTAGCTTTATTCTTGTGCCTCCAGAGGAATATTCATTGGCAAGGAGAGTGACTCCTAGGGAAGAATATGTTTATTTTGAAGTCAATTGTTCTTTGTTTTTACTTCAATGTTTTTTACTTCAAAGTGAAGAATTTTTCTCATTTTTGTAATTTAATTAATAGATAAGAACTCATATTAATGGTTTAAATTGTGCACATTGGGGGCGTTGTCACAACATACTTTGCCACATTTCAAACTGTCAAGTTGTTGTTTCTCCTTTCTTTGCAGGAGATTATTTTATAAATAACTTTTTCTTCTGAAATAACGGGTAGTGTTAATTTTGTCGATCTTTGTGAAAGAAAAGGGAAAAGGTAAAAAAATCAGTTTTAGTCATCCCTGACATTCAGGGAAATATAATAATTCATGTCCGGTTTTCCCATCGAGAAATTTCTGTGGTTTATGGCATGTAGTTCAGATCCATTACCTCATGGATTTAGTGGATCATGGATTATCTAGCATATATTTCAGGAACATTACCTCATGAAGGAAACATCTGTATTATAAGACATCCATGTTTCTCAAAAACCCTGCTACGTAGTGGCTACATGTGGCTGCCTAGGAATATACATTAACAAAAAGCTTTGATCATTAAGATATCTGATCTTAGACAAAACAGGGCCTTGTGGAAGGCCAAATGAGCTAACACTATTTCTCTCTGACATTTTGTGAATTAAATGCTGCTATTCAATTCAAGAGTGCATTTGCCAGAGAAAAATTTCCCATTAGAGAAAGCCACAGCCAATTTTTTCTCCTTTGCAGAGTTTCTAAAGCAGCAACAATCCAAAATTAATCTCAGAAATTATAGTCTTCTCAAGAGTTTATCCAACTGTTACTTGATTTTAGCATTGTTTATTCAATATGTTTAAATTATCAAGGATTTCCAGACACTTCCAGGGCCACCAAAATTAAAAAGTGGAAATCCAGGCACTTTCTCAGGGTGCCACCATGTCAAGGATACTAAAGTCATGGTGGCGTGAAAATAGCACAAGAAACATAATGGACTGAAGAAGAAGGTTGGAAGAAATATTCTGGAAATTTCTCTCAAGGTAGAGGTAGAAGAGTTATGATCACGTGGCGATGTCTAGTTTTTTAACAATTTACTATTTGCCAGAAGCTGTACTAAACATTTTGTCTGAATTACCATAATCCTCAATATCATATGAAGACAATACTGCTGTTATATGCAAATGAGAAAAAAATAAAAGTTAAGTCAAGAGACATCAAGTAATTTGCCCAAGTTCATCTGGCTGAAAAGTGGCAGAATTAGAGGTCCATTCAAGGAAGGCTAACTCCAAAGCTTATAAACTTTTAAACTTTTAAGTCTGATGACTCAACTTCTAATAAGTAATTTTGGTTCTGGTAATTCTGACCTTCTGACTTGCTAAGTGGAGCATCTAAGCTATGACACAGCCACCAATAGAATGCGTCTTCTTTGCTCTTCTGATATAACACTTAGCCTCTCTCCGAAAGAAATACATTGAAACAATAAAGAATGTCTGATCAAGACAGTATTTTATTAGTGAGATTTCTTTTCCACAAAAACATTACCTAACAAACAGCTCCCCAGATCTCAGTGGTTTCTAATGATTAACATGTATTTTTTTTTTCCTGTGGACAGGTCTACAGGTTGAATGAGATAGCTGTGCATCAGGTCAGGTTCTGGACTTTTCTATATGTCAGTCACTCTGGTAGCAGTGGAAGTTTGAAACACACTCATCTCATGGTAGATAGCAGAAGCGCAAGAGCCAAGCCATACCACACAAGCACATTTAAAGCCCGTGTTCACAGCAAAACTGCTCACCTTCCATTGGTCAAGATCTAGGCCAATGGAGCAGAGAAATAATGACAATGGTGGGGGGTGAACAAGTAATACTTTTCATCATGGGCATCAATTTATTAGTGTTTTAATGAAGTTTAAGTGACTTTATGGACCTTCCTTCCAGAATAGCCAGTCTTTCTTCAAAGGATACATGTTACCCATTTTCCTGTTTTAAAACTTTAATTCTTCGTTTATTAGGGTTTCTCTCTCTTGTTTGTTTGTTGGTTGGTTGGTTGGTTGGTTATATATTTGATTCATAAGGACACGTGCTGTGGCTCTGAAGCCATATCATTGACTGCCAGTCCTGGACAATCTATGTCTGTCCCTCCACCACACACACACACACACACACAACTTCTTCTTACTCTAATGATCTAAGGACTGTTTGTCTGGGCAGAGTGTGAAATCTGCTTCTAATGCTAAGGCTTTTATTTCACCATTCAAAAGTTAAGAAGATAAGAGCATCTCTTTCTCATAAGCCTGTCACACTGATGCCATCTTCTGTAGGAGATCTTCATGCTCCTCCTAAGTTCAGATTAATTGCTCATGGAACTATAATTCCTTTTTTAATGTTAAATCCGTGTTTTTATTTATTTGTCCCCAGCTTTACTGAGATATAATCGGCATATAACATGGTATAAGTTTAAGGTGTACAACATGATGATTTAATACATGTATACATTGTGAAGTGATTACCACAATGAAGTTAGTTAACACATCCATCACCTCTAATCAGGGGATAAGAACGAACAGTTACTGATGGCCCACACTGGGTCAGGACATCATATATTGTAACACATTTAATAATCACAAAAATCATGCTGACGGGTTTTCTACTTGAGGAATCAGAGAATAAATAACTTTCTCAGGACTTAAGAGCATTAGATTCAAACCCAGATGTACTCCCAAAATTTGAGCTCCCCCCAGAAACTCTACACACATATTACAGTTGTGAGAGTCCAGGCAGTTATAATGATAAAAATAGGCACGCTTCACTCAACTCAGGAATGAGAAACAAATCTTCACTCTTGGTTTATGACCTGTATCCTGCAGGACTTTTACTTTCTCTCCTTTGTAATATTGGTATACTTGTGATTCTAAAATTAATAATAATACGTATGTTCCAAATTCATTTCCAACCCTGAGATTAGGTAATCCCCAAACCTTATCTACCAGCCAAGAGCTTTGCCAATTTGATTTTCTAGTAGAGACAGAAACTTCTATTGCAAATTCATCCTGAGGTTTATAACTAGTAACTATTGGCAAGATTTAGGAAGACAAACACATAGAATACAGATTCTGCAGCAAAACACCTTTCTGAATTGCCTCCATATTTCCCAGAAAATGTACTGAGAGCTTTTATACCTGCAGTATATAAAACTGTGAGCCCTACTCATACGGTTCCACACATCAGAACAACATGTGTGAAAATGTATTACCTTTACATTGTATTGTGCTTGCAACTTTCCCATGGATTAGCATTTATTTTCAATAACTCTAAAAGAAAGTGTCTAATGCTTACAGATTGAATTTTTTTAGCATGCTGACGGAATGAAATAAAAACTAAATGCATAATTTTTTAGCAATGTTACTGAAAAATAATCATAAACAGTTGTGAGAATGGGAGTTTCAAAACCACATGCATTGTCTTCGTTTCAGAGAGAGAGAGAGAAGACAAAAAGGAAGAAAGAAAATATAAACTTTGAAATTTGGGTTTTAAACTTGGGCTATAGTCATACAATCTCCTGTAATATTTTTCCTTAGTGGAACCATGGTTATTTTTGCAGAGACTTTTAATAAGTTACTCTTATGTAAAAAATTATTCTTTACATAAGTTTTAGGTTATGTTCTTTTACTTAAAACACAAGATCATTTCTTCTACTAGTAAACTTTATGAAAAACTTTAATGAAATGCTTCCTGCTGCAAAGATTTGAAAGCTTGACACTGAAGAAGCAGGATTTCCTCAATCCTATTGTAGTGGCTTTTTCAAGTTCTCAATTCTCAAAAGGATGTGGGGAGCATGGCAATAAGTTCAGTCTTTCTGCAGAGTCCACATATGCATGTACACTTTCTCACCTTTCCTTCCAAAGGCCCCTGAGCCGATGTTTGCAGACTGATTTATGTTCCATTATATTTAGCTGTTGCTTCACCCAGACTGAAAAGCAGTCATCTCTGGAGAAAAAGTGACAGTGGTTTAATGAAGTACATGGATACTGCAATGGAGGGCAGGAAGTGAAGGCTTGTTTGAATCCCCACCTGTTCTCAGAGAAATGTAAGAATTTTTTCTGTTAGGTGTTCTGTGAACAGATTTGGAATGTGGGGTTAGCATTCAGAAGGGATTCTCAACGTGCATGCCTTCTGCCCTCTCGTCTCCCAGAACACAGTTTTCTATCACACCTGGTGGGCCACACACACCGTGTTCCTACTTCTTCTGGAAACCCTCTTTGCAATGATCGCTGTCAAGTCAACCTGAAATCTTGCTGCTTAAAAATGGTGGAAGTCAATTTTGTTGAGCGTTCTAATTTTGTTGGCCCCTTGACTCTCATTCTCCTTCCAAGGAAGCCAGCCCCTTTTAGAAACCCTCATCACAAGAAAGCTCAGGGCTAGGTTACCCCTGGCAAAGTAACCAGTTACCAAGGGGCCATAGTGGAAAGTATCTGTCCCATCCTGCAATCCTGACCCCACTCCCCAACATGTCCTTCATCCAGAACCACTGGATTTGGGAAAACATCATGGTGTATTGTTTCACTTCATTTTCCATTCCAGTGGTTCCTCTAAGAGGTGCAAATTCTCCCTGGGGGCTGGGGAGGTAAGTCTTATCTAATTGACTTTGTGGAATGTGTTTCCATTCTGATTGGAGAGACCAGGGCAGGATACACATGTGGTACTGGTTGTCTAGGAATTCTAGGCAAGGAAGAGAAAAGATAAAAGGGATAAAAGGAGTAAAAAAGGGAGGCAGAAAGCACCAAAGACACACCAGAAGTGTCTCCTTAGGACAAGCTGTTTTCTGTGATGTTGTGTCTCTGCTCACGTGCTCCAGACCCTTGGTTTTAAATGCTCTTGGACACCTCTCTATAGGTGAACCTCTGCTTTTCAAATCTACTTCAAATACAGAAAAAGCTCACTCTTTCTCTTTAATTATTTATCTCAATGAACAAATAAAGCTTTATTTACTGTTCTGTTTTAGTATGAACTTTATTCTTTGCATTGTGCAGAATTACGTGAAACGTTTATTGACATACATATTCATTTTGAGTATAGTCCTGGCTCGCAGCAAGTATTCAGTCATTGTTACTGAGATTGGATTACATTTGATTAAGCTTTGGAGCAGTAGTTCTCTTTTTTGTTCCATGGGAACTCATCTTGTGGTTGAAACAAATAATTTCACGAGTCTCGGGAGTTTCCTTGGGCTCTGAGTGGTCCAGTAAGACACTGAGGACGCAAGGTGAGAGTTGGGAAAGGCTCCTCTTATCCTGAGATAGAGTAGGCATTCTGAAAACCATGTACAAAGACTTCAACACATTGTCTGGCCACCCTCCTCCGCCATTGCCCCTCTTTTGGCAAACCAATGTCTCGTAGTTTTGTCTGAAGAAAAGCGTACTTTCTAATATTCAGGTTGAAGTCATTCAATTTTGCTTCAACACTCAGTTATTGAAAGCTTGCTATACCCCAGGCTCTTGCTAGGCACTTTAATATGCGAAAGCAATTTAATCCTCACAAAACCACCCTGAGATAGGCATTGTTATACCATTTTACACCTAGGAGTCCTGGAGTTCAGAAAGGTTGAGTTGCTTAAAATTAAGCATCTCATAAGTGAACCAGACTTCAAATTCACATCCAAATCTGCTGATTCTATGCCTAACATTCTTTTCACTTTAAATCACAACAGCTCATCAAAACAGAGTCAAGTCGTGTCCAGTCTTCTTTGATTACTCCCATCTGTTTATCATTTTCCAAAAGTTTGGCATTAAAGATTTGGACTAAATATATCAGCTCAGATTTGAAGCACTGCCTACCACTCTTTGGACAGATAATTTTAGCAAATGTGGTCCAGCTCGATTAATGGACTCCAACACACTAGATTTCAGCCCTGACAATTTGTGTTAAGATGCACACCTGTTGAAAATAAATCACAATATAATCAAGAGATCAAACTACACTGTAGGGAAATGATTCAGAATAGTTATCTAAAAGAGAGGGGTATTGTGAGTCTGATTGAAGTAAGATAAATATTTCACTTTATTTGAATCTGTTGTTGAAACTCATGTGTATGTCCTGGAATGTTGCTGATATAGTACCATCGTTACGTACTTGATTAAATATCAAGCACATCTGTATGTTTCTTTGTTTGCTTTTGAAAGGAACTCCTTTCCTACACCCTTTGCAAATATATATAATGGAGATAGGGCAGAAACTATAGCCAATTCTTAGACTTTTGACCCCAGATGAGAGAATAATACAGTATATTTAGTGATGGAATTGGATAGAAGTGCAGGAGTGGTAAAATACAGTGCTGACAGCCTGTCTTGATCAAGAATATTCTCCATGTGTGCCTTGCTGAAACATTTTCAAAGCCTTTTTTTCCTCTATTCTGAAAGGTGTTAAGTATCTCAGAGTGCCAGAAACACATCATTCCCAGCCAATTCTAGTGAATTTTTTGCCAATATTACATTTCTTCCTTCCTGCCTGAAGGTATGAGGCTAACTGAGAGTTAAGGAAGTTACACATATCAAGAAGGAAAGCTCATATATATTTTTTTAAATGTGGTTTATATGCCTTTCAAAATTGCAACAGTTCCCCGTAGACCTCCGCTCCTCATTGTTCACTCATGCAGGCACAACAAAGTGACCTTTGGGAAGTGTTGATTATAGATATACCCTATACCATTTGGTAGACAATCAAGAGTCTTTATGTATGTGTCCTAGGGCCAGTAAAGTTCCCATGAGTGGTTATTTATAGGAGAATTTGAAGTACAATGGAAGAATCTCAGATGTTCTGTGAACAAATTAGGCATGTGAAATTAGCATTCAGAGGAGATAAAGAAATGCAAGAAGAGATGCTGAATGCTCTCTCGCTCCACGCCTCTTTTCCAAAATTCCAGAGAGTTCTGAGTTTTGAAAGAGGAATGGAGTTCATTAAATTGAGAGGTTGGAGTGGGGAAAAGCACAGAGAGGAAGCTAGAGAAGGCAGATAGGATGCATCCAGATTCTGAAGCTCCCATAACACAGAAGTAAAAGTATGTCCCATGTATAGCAACTTTGCCCAAGAGGAAAGAAAATTACACTACTCTGTCATTTCTGTTCCAGCTGATCATCTGGCTTGTTCTGCCTCTCCTTTCCAACTGTATTTCTTCAACAAAGTTGTTTTTCTCTTTGTTTTTTTAGGAGAAGCTTTATGCTATGGCAAATAATACACATCATGATCTGTCCGGTGCAACTCTTTAGCTTTACCCTCTATCATCCTCTCTGTTACTTTATGCCTTTGAAATCCTAAATTGCTGACAGCCACCTCCTCCTGACCCACACACACATGCTGTTCCTTACCTCCTTCCTATGGTCATGCTGTTCTTCTCCCTAATTCAGCTTCTCTATCTGGAAAAAGCCCTGTTAATTTTTCAAAGTCCCCTGAGAGATCAAGTGCTCAGAGTAGCCTTTGGTGAAACTCAGTCTCCAGACTTAACGTTTCCCATTGATTTTGAATCTTACGTAGTCTTTTATTATTACAAATGCTCACAAATATTATGATTACATATATTTTTCCATATCTTTTCTCGCACATAAGTGTGAGCTTCTGTTAGTCAGGGACAGTGTTCTCTAGTGCACACCACAGTGCCTGGTACAATACAAACTCAAAAGGTCTTAGCATCTTCACTTATTTTAGATAGACCTTTACTGTGGAAAAATTTTAACTCTTGTGATCACATTTTTAAGAAGATGGAGCTTTAACAGCTTGTCATTGCACTTAGGATAAAGAACTAACTTCTCACTATTGCATGAAGGCCTGCCTGATGGGCGCCTTTCCTTCCTCTCCACGATCCTCACACGCTTGTTTCTCTTCCTATCTCCTCACTCTAGTTAACTCATATTCTTCCTTCAAAACTCGTCGAATCCTCACCTCCCCATGGACACTTCCCTCTCGTCCTTGAAGAGGTCTATAACTTCTGGTAAATACTTCCAAACAGCTGGTAATTTTCCATAAGCAGTCCTATATAGATCTCATCATATCTATAACTTAATATTTATTTGCATAATTATTTCATACATTTATGTTTTCTCATTATGCTCCATGAAAGTAAAAACCATGCTTTTCTTTATCTTCTTTGTTCTTTTTTTATTTTATATTTTTCAAAGCCTACAACATAGTAGACATTCAACTAGTATTTGTTGAATAGATGAATAAATGATTGTCTTCATCTTCATATTTAAATATCTTTAGCAATATGTCAATATTTACTCTTTTTGTCCTTTATGAAAATAATCATTTAACCCCTGAAAATGGAAATTGAGCCTCTTCCTCTGGGATCACTTTGGTCAATTCAATTTAGGGCCTCAGCACTACAGATGGAATTAAGTTAGCCATCAAGTTACCTGACTATAGAATGGAATAGTAATAATTCCTAGTTATCAGATGATTACCTTCCTGAAAGCTGCCATGAGCAAGAGTTAAGAGGGAGACTATGACCCAAAATAAGACCTCCTACCCAACACACAGAACATTCACATACATGCAGTAGGATCTCTGTGGACCACCATTGGAAGGAATCAAGACAGTCCATAAATTCAAAGTGTGACCACTTCACTTCAGGAACTCTTACCTCCATTAGCAGAAGCCAAGGGTGTATCCAAGAACTCTTCCTCCTCCTGTGAAGATCCCACAGTCCTCCCTTCGTTCCAACTTATAGCGCCTTAGGACTGTGAGGATTATCCAGGATTAAACCTCATCACACCCCTTGTCCTGCCTGTGGCAGTCACCAAAAGAAGTTCAGAACTGCAGAGCATCCCTCATCCTTGAACTCTAGCCCCTGTACCACTCCAATATTAGCCTTTTCTGCTCACTTCTCCCACCATGTCCTAACTCAATTCACTGAGCTTCTGAAACTCTAAGTCAATCATTAGTAAAACTCCCTATATCTTCTGCCTCTTCTCTGAACATTCACTTCATCTTCTTGCTCTAACTAAAATCTGACTCTCTTCTCATAATACCGTTTTCCCTATAACCTTCTCAAGGCTTCTTTCTCATGGTTTGTGTTCCACACCTCTCATACCCCTGGAACTTATTGGTGGGACAGGTGTCTTCTTTGCTACTTGTTGCCACTTTCAGATCGTTGTCTTTCTGTCTTCCATGTAGTCAGTCACGTTGGACTCTCCTGTCATCAGACAATACCAACCATCCCCCTATTTTGCAGACACATACTTCCCCTCCTCAAGTCAGTGCACTGTATTCCTTGAAGAGTTGAGCTCCTGACTCACTATCTCTCTGTTCCATGTATTGCCATCATACCTGGTGATTTGAATATCCACAGAGATGACTCTTCCTATAGTTAGTTATCTTGACTTTGTTATTATCGATAATTGCAACCCCTCTATGATCTCAATCGTGAACATCCCACTCAGTGCACATGTGGCTAGAAACTGATGTGAAGGAAAGGAACAAGACTCTATATTCTCATGAAAAGGGTCCTAAACAGCCCTGTACCTGTCGGGGAGGTTTACTCCAAGAAGAGTGTGCTTGAGCTGATGGCTAAAGGGTGTGTAAGTGTTTAGTAGAAGGAAAACAATCTAAGTGGGGAAGTAGAGGAGAGGGGTTGAGGAGAGAACTCTCCAAGTAGGAGGAAGGCTATGGGTCAAAGCCATGAGGGTAAGAAGAAGTACATCTAAAGAACAGAAAATAAAAATAAACAAACAAATAAACCAAGAGCTGTGCAGTGTGTTGAGCTGAGACATAAAGACTTTAAGGAAAGAATTTTCACATCTAAGTTGTGTCTGGCAATGCATGCCTAATACTCCATTACCACCACCTTTTCTTTTGGTACCTGGATCTCTGACCTATTCCTAGATATAGAGGCCATGAACTTGACCCAAGTCTCTGCTAACTTAGATAGTCATAAGATGCCCCTTCCTCAAATAAAACACTTTTAAGTTGGTATATTACATGTTAACCTCAACAGCTCTGTGCTGGGGTCACTTTCAACCCTGGGGACAGCCACCCTAGGTTCTCACAAATGATGTTACCTGCTCATCAACCTTGGATGTCAGGGTGGACAAGCCATGGGTAGTAGGATCCTTCTGGCCCTACTCTGGCCTTTGCCCAGTGGAGATTGGGCCTTTAGGAGTGGCAGACAGAGGAAAGCAGGGAGTACTGAGAGTACGAGACAGGATAGGGTATAGCCATGCCCCCAGAAGCACTACTAGGTGTGTTTGGGCATCCTCTTCCACACGGTTGCAAGTGTGTGTGATCATGAGTGTCACTACGGGTTTATGCAAGAGGAGCTTCTCTCATTCCATTCCAGGACTTTGTTTGGAAGCTCAGAATCTTCATGCCCTGCACCCACTGCCCACAAATCCCTCTTTGCCTACACTGTGAACGGCTCTCCCTCTTGTGCAGTCGATGCCGGGAACACTCATTTTTTTGTGGCCTGGACTTGACCTCCAGTCTCTGCTTTCATTGTCTACTTCCCAGACTGGAGCTCCCTTTGTTTTGGCTCCTTGATAATTGCTGTCTTGATTTCCTGCCTGTTAGATCTTTAATTCACTTTTGATCACTCTTCCTCAAACTGTAGAAATTTTTACCCATCCACCACCCCTGCCCTGCTAACTAATCTAAAACGCAGACATTGGATCAGTTCTCCCCTTTGGGAGAGTAATCTGGCACTCTAGTCTGAGTAATCTGTTTGACCAGAGAGGCACCAATCAAGCAAATAGATACTTATTTTTATGCCAATGTGAACAGCTTCAGTTTTATCCTTCTTTGAAACTGATAGTTAGTGTGATGTTTGAAGACATTTAGTTGGGGTACAAAAAGTGTTGTAACACTGTACTTTGGTCAGTGTTCTTCAAACTATATTTTACTCCTTGGATATCAGTATATGCAGTACACTTGAATAAATTCCCAGTGCCAGTTGCAGAAAATCACAAACTGCGTTTTATGATCCTTTGAAAATGAAAAATGCAGGGGTGTGTGAATGTGGCAAACCCATACTTCATCATTTTCAATCGTTAAGCTCTGGCTGCAGAGGTTTTTTCTAGGCAGATCTGTGGAGTTTTAACTTTCTACTCAAGAATATTGATTTAACAAAGGGAGAGAGAGGTTGGCATTTTTTTGTCAGCTCTTTCCACTTGAAGACTGATCACTTATGGGTGGTGATTCCCTGAGCAGAGAGTGTCTGGGCTTATTTATATAAGCAAACCCATGGTGAGCGGAAGGTGGCCATAGAAACAGTCTGCTCTTTTGTTAATACAATCACTCTTGCCATCTCTACACAATCAAAATTGAGTGGAAAGTTTAGATAATAATTGAAGTTCAAGAACATATCATTGAAAACAAAGGATTTTTACCTAAGTTATATGAAAGTTTGTATCATTGATCAACTTCATCTAAATGTTTGTCTTGCTCTCCTCGGCCTATTCTGATTTAAAATAAATGTGCTTTTAACAACACTTACCAATTAGAGGTTCTAAAAAGAAAATTGATAGAGGTTAGCATGAGAAAATGATTGCACCCAGGTGTAAGTCATGCTATTTGATAATTTATGAGGTTTTGGCTTTAAGAAAAGTAAAAATTTTAATGAAATATTCATAAAGATTCCCTAATTGATTCTTTGGGAAATTATTTGTTTCTAGAGTATTTTTTTTCTAGAGTTAAATCTATATATAATAAAGATTCAGAGAAACAAACTAATATAATGCACAATATGGAAATAGACAAATGTCTAAAAAATCCATTTGAATTGACTGAGCGATTCTGATCAGATCTACAAGTGACCGTTACTTTTTTCTTTGTGTTAAGATTAAAAACAGGCTGGGAACAAACAATGGTTCACTATTTACAGTGAAGTGTATCAAAACAATAAGAAACTGAGACAAGAAGGAAAACATAATAGTGCTTAACTTCCAGAAAAAAGATAAGCCACATAGGGAATTTTGCACCTTGCTTGTGTATTTCGTGTTATCTCACACAATAAGAAATCTGCAGTGAATGCAATAAGAGAGAAAAGCCATTTAAATCTATCTATTGTTGCAGGCGCATAACAAATGAACCCTTTTCATATCCTCCCTTCATGTGGTCCAGGAATAATAGTATAGTAAGTGCATGTCAATACTGATGGCACATCGTTTTTCTCCCCTTGGAGGGGGAGCAGAAAGAAATCTATTTAATAAATGTATTTTAACAATGTCATATTTTTATATCATAAGCCTCTTAGGTCATATCATCCTGGTACAACACAAATAGGAATTAGTTAGCAACTACCCTGTGAATTTTGATTTCACAAAAAGCTGATCTGGATTAATCGAGATAAAAGTGGATTTGCCCTAAAAGAATTGAAGTATAGATAAATTTATGAAGAGAGGTACCTTTCTATTCTTTTGGCCCAGGCAAGGCTGTCCCTGGTGGAAGGCAAACTACCTTCAACATGTCTTGGCATCAGTATTTGAATCATGGGGCTTATTGTCTGTGTGGTTCTCCAGCAAGTCACTTATCTTTGAGAATCAATTTCCTCATGAATGAGAAAATAATTGTCTTCCAAGATTGTTATGAAGCTCACACATGACTTATAATATTAATTTATAAATTCATCTACTAAAAGCACAAACATCTAAAATTTAGTAGCAAGGAAGCATCAGAAGCTGAAATAGATAGATAGAGATTATAAATAGATAGGAGAAGAAATAAAAGAATAGAATTCAGCGGCTACAGCATTTTTGTTACTGAAATTTAAAACATCCAATTCAATTTGTAAATTCTACTATAACTGATGCACACAATTCAAGAGCATTATTTTATTAATGTACACATGTATGATTTTCCACCTCGAATTGCTTACTTTTTAAGCCCAACTTTGCATACATTTGATATCCTTCTAGGAAAGCACACCTATATTTCAAGAAAGATGATGTGTTAAAGGCAGCCATCCCTATATTTCAATGAAAGAATACTCTTTAACTGGTCATAGCTCTGTTCCAAGGCCTGAGGGCTAAAGGTCAGAGCTCCCCAGTGTAAAGTATGGATCACGGTGTGCAGTTTAACTCCTCAAGCCATTGTTTTTCCTCATGAATTTATGTTGATAGAGACTGGCTGAATGTCAGTGAGTTATGTGGCATCTACTCAGGCTGTGTAAACAGCCAAATTATCCATATTCATTGTTTAAACTTTAAAACACACTAAAAACTGCCAATTGCATCAATGTTCTCTGTCTCATTTCTCCTCTATTTCTTTCACCTTCCCTGCTTCCCAGTATCTCAAAACTAGAACATGGTAAGGCTCTCCCTTATTGCTTCTCCAAGGGGTATCCAATAAACACATTTTAGAAGTAGGGACTCCGACCAAATTCAGAGAGTGGCATTTATCAACCAAAATGACCTTTGAAACTTGGACCATGATTCTGACTGCCATACACAACACAATAAAGTGGTCTCTTGAGCAAGAGTTCAGGCTGTATTTGCATCTCAGCATTTCATTTTCCTTCCAGTGGAAGGGCATAACTCCAAGACCTTACCCCTTTCTATTTATACGTGTGTGCTCTTCCCAGCACAAAATGGTGAGTGAAGTGGACAGGACAAAAGCCCACACACAGTCCCTTTAACTGTATCCTGAATTTACAGCGAATGTAGAGAAGTAATGAGCAATTTGCAATGAAGAAAAGAACACAGAATTTGTCTTGGCTCTTCAATAATTTTCACTACTGTTCAATACATCTTTTTTGACAACAGGGTGCATTTTTTATTTAGATGGTGGAATACATTCAGGAAATGCAGGCCCCCTATCAGGAAATTTAGGAAGAATTTGTGTACAGACTTCACTGTGGAGCTTAAGCAGATGCTAATCTTAAATAACTGCTTTAAGACACTCAATAATTTTATCAATCTGTCTTAGATTTAAATGCCAAGACATTTTCATTATCCACTAAGGAAAACAAAATAAAATTGTATGAATACAAGTTTGCTATGTTCCTGGTAGTTTATGCTCCCCAAATATTTTCCATATGAAAAAAGCACTAACATCCATTCTTCACCTGAGAGCATGTCACTGGATGAATCTGCAGGATTAATGAAAGTATACTTTTCACTAGATTATACTGTTTGTTCTAAGACTTAAACCTTGCAAATAGAAAAATAAACCTTGTACAAAAATTATTATTCACGGTGCAGATATGTGACCTCTGAGTCAACTCAGTAACAGTCACCATTTCTTAGACTGTACATCACAATCACTTTAAACATTAATTTTTTGATGCCCTTCATGAAAAGCATCACTCACTAAAAAAAAAAATCTGCATCTTACATAAGCACTGAGTATAGTTCAACAAGGTGAGCAGAATGTGAGAAATGTGCACTCTGCAATATCTGTGGATAGTTTTAGAAATATCAGCTCCCCTGGAGGTTATAAAGGAGAACATATGCTAAGCCATTTGGCATAACCGTATCTTTCTTTGCATATGGAAAGAAAGCCCTGATAATGAATCTATTTGATTTTATAGAACATTCAAAACTTTCCTGATTGCTATAGAATTTTCAAAGTAAAGATTTTGATAATGAGTCTGCATTTGGATTTAAGAATGCTGGGACAGGGCACAACCAGAAGGATCTACAACTAGAATATACAAATATGTACTGTGGGGTGTTGGGGAGAAGAAGAAAAAAGAAAGGATTGGCAACAGATGTCACCTCAGGTGACAATATTTAAAAAAAAATGATGCTAAAGAATAGTACTATCTAGGATGTTCTGATGTGGACTATAGAAAGATTATTTATCACTCATTGTGATGTTACACATTACCCGTTAAAACCAGATTTAATAAATTCTTGATAGAATTATCAATCTTAATATTTTGTCAAACCCTCTCTGTCTAAAGATTCAGGAACATGGAGTTCGCCAGATCCTCTGCAATTAGATTTAATGAACGGCCCTAAATCATAAAAGTCCAAATTTTGCATCATCTCATGTGACATGACATGTTGGTCAACTAAAATGCAACTACAAAGGCATTGAAGTCTTTTCAAAGATACTTAAAAAGCATTTCCTTTTCATCCACGTGGCAGTCTGGATGGATCCTTGAGAAATCATTAGTGGAACAAACAAGAAAACCACAGTGTGAAAGTGGATCAGCTATTTTTAGCTCCACCAAAAATATTTATTTCTTTATAGCTCTATTCCCATGAACCAAGTTCTTGGTCATGTGCTCACACCAAGACTACCTCTCTGGGTAGCACTGCCTAGCACCCTAATTGAACACAGATGTCTTTCTTCTTGGTTTCTTTTCATTGCTGAGCATGTCCCATAAAATAATTAATTCAGTGAGACTCTTGCCCTTTAACTTGATACAAAAACTTCCATAACATGTTGAATAATATAGAAGTCTTTCACCCTCACAAAAGTAGTACTTCTTGGGAATTTCTTCCACACCTTCCATGTCTACAGCATCATTCTACTAGTGAATTTTAAAGTCAGTAAACGAAAGGAAAAACCAATGTTCACAAAAGGGTAATCTTTAGGATGTATATAAATTTCCTATTTTCTTTCACTTTGGGTATGTCATTAGGGAAATGACTGTGAGATGGGGAATCTGGCTAAAATACAGGTCAGTCAGCAGCCATAGTTTTGATGCAAAGAAAGTTTTACAAAAGGGAAAGCCTATTTTATCTAAAATTAAGACCAAAAAAAGTCCCCAAGTTTATCTGTATAGCTGTGATTCAGTTTTCTGTGTGTATGTGTGTGAGTGTGCATGCGCCATTTTGACTTTGTAGTAGATAGAATAATACCATTTCCCCCTACCAAAGATGCCTAAATCCTACTCCCCAGAAGCAAAGAATATGTTAGGTTATGTTGTAGAGGGCTTTTTAGATTACAAATGGAGTTAAGATTTCTTATCACTGACCTTGAGATGGGAGATTATCCTAGAGATTAATCACAAGGATACTTAACAGTGGATGAGGCAGGCAGAAAAGGTCAGAGTAATACAATGTGAGAAGAACCAAGCCCACCAATGCTGGCTTTAGAGAAGGCCACAAGCCAAGAAACGTGGGCAGCATCTAGAAGATGAAAAAAGCCGGGGAATGAATTCTTCTCTAGGGCCTCCAGATGGGAATGCAGCCTTGATGACACCTTGATTTTTAACCTCATGAGACCAATTTCAGACTTCTGACTTCCAGAAATATAAAATAATAAATTCCTATCGTTTTAAGCCACTAAGGTTGTGGTAGTTTCCTACAGCAGCAACAGGAAAATAGTACAGATTTCCTGTAGTTCCATACTATAATGGTGTTGTATAAATTAATTGGCACAGAGCATTTCAAACAGACACCATGGTCAGAGAGGAGAGAGGAAACAAGATGCTGTTTGCCTAGAAAAGCTTCATGTAATCAAAGAACAGTTTCCTTGAAATTTTTCTACTCTATGCCCCTTTCCAATGTTAGCTACGGCAACAGATTGGTATCACATAAAATATGATCTAACTTTAGTTTAATCTAAAAAAAACGGCGTCCGATTCCCAAGGTCTTATTTTAATAAGCTTTTCTTTTTGTAAAATAGAAGAATGTATTTCAATATCCTATTTAACTAAAATAAGATTAAATGCCATCTCAAATTCTTTGTTACAAATCCATCTACTAAATGTGTGTATGTGTGTGCCTCATACACACTACATTTATATGCTATAAATCATTTTCACTGGGACTCTCTTTCACATAAATTCCTTTCCATTTTTGTTTTAACCAATTTCTGAAAGACTAGAGACCACTTTGTTTCTATTTGTGGGTTCAATGACTTTGTAGAGGATTCTGCATGTGATGCATTGCTCTTAGCTTAAATATGTGAAACCTTAAGAGAGATGTACTTAGCCGGGAGATTTTACATTTTTTGTCACTGATAATCTGAATTCTAGGATTAAAAGGGAATTTAGAATTCACTAACTTCTCTTGACGTAGACATCTACATTAATGTTCTAGACAGATACTGCTTTTTCTTTTCCTTTGCCTTTTCTAGTTCTCCCGGAAAGACATTTTCATAGCACATTAAAATAATGTGAAGTTGCATTTCAAATCCATTAAACTGTGTTTTGTTTTGTCTAACCTAAGTCCCTCATGATCCATTTCAAACCCACTTCCTGGTCTGGTTTTAATAGTAATATGTCACAGCACTACATCCTCTGAATCAACTTCATTTATGTACTTGAAATTTTCTTAAGTATTCACCATTCTCCAACACTACTTTTGTCCTCTCCAGGCTTACTAGGGGCTAAACTATTTTCCTGAAAGATGAGAAAAATTTAACAATCACATTCCTTCTTCCTTCCTTCCTTGGATGTACTTCATCGGTCAATTGTGAAACACAAACAAGGTACCATGTCCTAATTCAATTATGATCATTAATTAGTTGAACAATATTAAGACATTTCAGTCGATGTTATCACTACATTAAAGACTCATCTTTAATCCATGGACTCCATAGCCTGGTTTTTTGACCACAATTAAAATCAAAGTTCATTTCTTCTTATAAATTCTATAGTTTATTTCCTTCCATTAAAGGAGAAATATAGTTATAGTCCAAAGACTACTGGACTGGGAATAAGGAAACACACTCTATGCAACACCCTTATCTTAACTGGACCTCAGTTTATTCCGTAAAATTAGACAATTTGAACTCCATAGATTTATTGTGCTATGTTCCTCCAGCTCTTACCCTTTAGATATTTTTAGATTTATTGATGTGCATTTATAGAGCTCATGAACAAAAATATCCCACTGATGACTGTGAAGTGCTACTTGATATTTTTCTCACACGAGAAATTTATCTAGTCTGTTAATATTAGCCAAAGAATCCAAAAGGCAATTGTTCTCTAGACTATCATCTTTGAATTATTTGACAAATTTTTCCAATACTTTCTTAAGGGTGGTAGTTGAATTAGCAAGCCACTAACTTCTCAAGCTATTGTTCCTGTGACTTAGAGACAGATTTTAAATGAGTTAGTTCTTATATGGGAATATTTACCTATATTTCCATAAGTTGCTCAGAAAATAAGTTACACACATGTACAAATTTTCCAATTGCAAAATTGTCTATACTTACGAAAACAATAGAAATGAACTTACTGACAGACAAAGTGAAATGCTAGGCTAGGTATTACTTGAATTAGTTGTGAGGAACCCTTAGACATAAGAAGAAGTGTTTCAGATATAATCTGAAATTAAATATGATAGAAGTGTCTATATAAGTTGCAAATTTATAAACGTATAAAACATATTTGCTGAATATGTGAAAAGAAAAATAACTGATGAATTAAAGTAGAAAATAACACTTTTCTAATTGCAAACTTGTCTTTACTTTTGCTATATATTTGAAATTATTGTAGCTCATATTCTGGAGATACCTCAACAAATTTCTGAAGAACTATGATGGGATAATATTACATGACATGAGATTGAGAACTCTCAGTATATTTAGCTAATCCAGTTATTTAGACAGCTTCTTCCCCTTCACAATGCCCTATCTTAGCTGTATTCTAGTTATTGGAATGCTTCTAAGTTTGGGGTTAATGGCTATGTCTTAAAATAATTTAAGTTCTATCCCTTTCATGTTTTTGATAAATTTTTCTTCCTTTTATATTCTTTCAACATATAGTTTGCGGTCTTTAGAGATGGGGATAGTGGGGTGGTTTTCAAACAGTAGTTACTATTGGCTCCAAATATAACCCAGAACGTAATTTCCTTCAAGGAAAGTTGTCTCTCCCAACAACTACTGTCTTTCAAAGAGAAGACCCTGAAGGCTGAGTAGATATAATTGAAGAGGAATGAAATGTTTTTAACTATTAAAATTTACTTCTGGTTTACTAGATTTGATTAAATGTTTTTGCACTTCTTCAATTATTTGTATCCAACATTCACATTGTTAGCATTTATTCTACTAACAATTGGCAGCCTCGGTGTCCTAAGGTGGACAAACAGAAAACTTGTATATTCTTTCCTGTATTGAAGAATCAAAACATAAAGAGAAGATATAGGCAGAATAGTTTGTTTCCTTTGACCAGTGCTGGCTGTATATTCTTTATTTTCTTCCAATACCTGATATATTATGTGCTTTTTTGTTGTTCTCAAAGTGCATTTGTCATAGGAAATTGGCCAATGCAATATATTAACATTCCAGTGATAAAGCAGCTACTGACAAATTCAGACGACTTTCTTCCAGGAAATATCGTTGAGGAATTGAAAGATGTGATAATCTTTTCTCACTCCCAGTTTGCATGAAAATTGTTCCAGGAAAAATGGGTTCAGCTTTAACAGTGCCGGTCAGAGTCTTCCCATAGGAAGCCAGGATTCTCAGCAACACTGTGATACTTAGGGAGACATGGAGATGGATCGTAGTCAGACCTTGAACTTCAAATTAGTGGACAGTGGCTCTGTGGAGATACCCACTAATTTTCTCCCTACAGAAAAATTGTGCAGCCTGACAGGCCAATAGCATCCATTATTTTTAATTGGAGAGAAAAATGACACAGTTAGAGTGACATACCACATATCCCTGGCCTACCTTTGTGATAGGTAGGAAATTTGCTGGCAAAGTGGACTTGCGTTTTGTATTTAGTTCCTTTTCACATCAGCGGGAAGAGGTGAGGGGAGAAATGTCTAAATGTCAGACAGTCAGAGAGACAGAGACTGCTGGTTCTCAGCAGAGGTAATTAGGTGGACCTTTCTCAACCCTGGACCGGGGAGGGAAGGCTCCTTCCAGGTAATGGTGCCCTTTGTTCTGTTTTCAAGAGTCGCAGACCAATGTATGTTCTCAAAAAGGAGCTTTCCCCTCTGTGATTAAATATTTATTACAGCAAGAAGCTAACAGTGGGACTAAGTGCCTCCAATTAGTCACAACAGAGAGTTTTAAGTGACTACAGAGCAAGTATCAATATTTTAAAAGGGAGGCATAGGTCAGGGCAGCAAGGCTGCCAATCTTTATTTCTCCCCATAAGCCCATTATAAAGGATATTGTCTGCTGGTAAACATCGACACACTAGCCTTCTACTCTATTAGCAAGCTTCTGGTAGTGAGTGTCAATTAGAACATAACTTACACATAAACTCTCTTGGTTTCCAGGTGGTCTTACGAGTAAACAACAAAAGAAGGCTTCTAAGGCGAGACTAGTTCATTTCAGTGCTACAGTATTTAGAGTTGTTGCTCACCAAGAAAAAAAGTTGGCTTAATTTCCAGGCAAAGACAAGCTCCTTGAAGGCAAGCATTATACTTTCTATGGGTTCCATAATGTTCTCAGTGCCTAGATGGAGAAGAGTTTTAGGTGTAGGTATGATGACAACATTACACTCAGCCATCCTGAGTCAAAGAAAAAAAAACAATACTCATTTTCAGGAAAACACCATCTTGACATTCTTCAAGGATACAGAAATAATGTAAACTTGACAAAATGACCAGATAGTGCCAGGGAGAGATTAAAAATACAGCAGAACCATCTAGAAAAGAACTGGCAATTTGGTAAGATTACATTTCAGAGTTGGAGTACAACTACGTTTATATGATATAAAGTCAATAAAAGCTTGTATTTTTCAGGGAGAAAACCAGATTTTTCACACCCCACATGTCGAAAGTTTTGTAATTGAATTTTAAGTTATAATTATTTGATACTTGTAAGTAGCTCTATGTAGCATAGGTCGTAGTGTTTCATCATCTGTAAACATGAGAATAATATCCCGACCTCACTGAGATAGTCCAAGTAATAAAGGAGAAAGTGTCTGTTATCACAATGAGTACTATGCCTGAAACATGGGTGCTCAGTGACTGTTGGTTTACTCCCTGTCCGCCTTCCCTTAGCACAGATCTGCTGCCTTGGATCGCTAGTTTATCGCAATTATTTTCTATAAAAATAGCTAATGTAAATGATCCATTAGCTTGCCATCTAATTGCGAAAAATCTGGCATGTCAGCTTACACCAATGTGATAACCCAGCAAATATTTTCTCAAATTTCTGAACCTTTGTATATAACATTGAGCCTAGCCATGACCAATTCACATGTTAATAATAATAATATTATCCAATTCATCTAATTTCGTGCCCCAGTGGCAATGGCTGACACTATAATCTTGTGCTATACATTCTATTTCCTCATGTGGGAATTCAGGATTAATTTTGTTAAGTCTCCAAAAAGAGAACAGTAAGGTGTATTTCTAGAGTCTTGAGGAAGTTCATTTCTATTTATCTTCATTTTAGTATACTTCTCATAGATGGTAATTCCTGGCTATGATGTTTAACTAGGCCCCCAATGAAAATTTTCAAATTCGACCTTTTATGTCTATCTGGCAATTTATGTTAAAATAATTGAATATCAAATATGTCACTATCAAAGTATATTAAATATACAGTTATGCATCACTTAGCTATGGGGATATGTTCTAAGAAATGTTTTGTTAGGCAATTTCATCTTTGCGTGAACATCATAGTGTGTACTTACACAAACCTAGATGGTACAGCCTACTACACAGCTAGGCTACATGGTACTAATCTTATGGGACCACCGTCGCGTATTTGGTCCATCATTGACTGAAACAGCGTTACATGGCACATGAGAGTATGGGTTAAACATGTGTGCCAGTTAATGCTAATCTATGCCAAAGAGTCAGTTATTGGTTATTCTTAGTTGTTAGTGTTGTGTCTGATGCATGGCCATTCATTCAAAGTACAGTTCCATGTGCCTAGGGCAAAGCCTTCCCCAAAGGACAGAACAGTTTGTACGACTTTCCTGTACCTGTTTATTTGTAGCCAAATATACTACATTAGGTAAAGTTTGTAATAAGAGTTCCTTTCTTTATGATGCACTGCCTTCCTTTTAACCCTGGAGTTTACCAACCTCTACCTCCCCCAAAGTAAATAAATACAATAAACTGATATTGGCTGAACAGTCAAATTGACTTAGGTTGATGCGTAACAGAGATAAACATGTATGTCCCACTACTTCTTCTATGCTTACTCATCAACATTCTTTTCCTGCTTATTTTGTGTAAAGAGCACCACAAATATTATGGTGAAGAGGATAAGTAAACAATTATCCTGTTTAATTGGCATCACAACCGTTAATATATTTCTAATAAACATCCTTGTAAATGTGCATTTAGCAGCTTTGATCAGCAGCCAGTAAGTCAGTGGGTAGAGGAGATGGCAGTGTAGATTAACTGCTGCATTCAGGAAACAATCAAAGGAACAGAAGATGCTTTGTAGACTCTGAAATGCCTCTTGTTACCAGTCCTGAGTTCATGTGATTCTTGGAACAGTAGATGCAACTAAAGTTGAGATGCCTTTCAAGAAAGAATGTACAATTTACATAAATTTAAATAAAAATAGTCTTCTTGAAGTCACAATGCCTTCCACTTAGCTAACAAGTCACTATGGATCCAAGAAAATTATCTATGTAGTATTTCATAGACTACATAAATTGAAGCTGAACTGGAAATATTCATCATCCTGAATGGCGCGGGTTGGAATAAACCTACAATATTTCACGCGTTCCCTGGTTATTTGAAAATGTGAAGGATTTGTATGAGTTACAAGATGAGCTCTCAGGCGCTTCATATAGGAACAAACCACAGTGACTGTCAGATCATTTATATGGCTGCTCTCTTATTCTGTTACAGCACTTGTCTGTCCAGTTCTTTATAGTCATTCTATCTGAACAAATTTTTAAAGCAAGTAGTAATGCTTGAATTTAGGGATAGAGTCAAAATTATGTGAACAAAACAATAGCCGAAACACCCTGATAGAATGGAAAATGTGGAATTTGTCCTGTATGTGCACATTTTCGGAGTGGGTGGCCCCATAATAAGCCATGCAGGACGAGCGCAAGCCTGTTCCCAAAGATCAATGCCGTGACTCTGGTCATCCCTCATCTCTAACACAGGCAGGATGCAATCAATGGTAATCCATCTCTTTCCCATTGGATAATTGATTTTTTTAAAAATTTGTAGGATTGATCCTTTTCCATTTTAAGAAACTGTCATTGCATAATACAGTAATTTCAAGGATTGAGGGGAAAAGGGTTTAGTAGTTTCAATAAAATTTTAATGGCACTAGATTTAATCATGTTCTCATTCACGGTTAGCCCTGGGAAAAATTGTGAAGCTTTTGTCTTGGATATTTTCCTGTGTTCCCACGTTGGCTATTTTCCCCTCCTTTGGGACCATGTATAACCCAAGATTTCTGCCTATGTCAATTAACTCACATTAAGTTATTTGCTATTAAAGATGTTCCCAATCCAGGGGACTTTGACTTTCATGGAGGTCTTTTAAAAAATAAAAAAATATTTTATCCCACAGGGACTGTACCTAGAGGACAATGATAGCTAATAAAACATATTTTTTTTTCAGTCAAGGCTTTTAAGAAGATACAAATATTACACTACCTCACCACACTTCTAATTTTTTCCTTCAGCTTTATATCTCTAGCACTTAATAGTATGCCTCACATTCATTTATTCACTCATTCAAGAGGTATTAATTTTGTATCTCCAATGTCCTAGACACTGTTCAATGCACTTCACATAGATTAATTAAAAAGAAAAAAGAAACTGAGTCTCTCCTTCAAGGAAGCTACATTGCAATAGAAAGAGAAACAAAAAAATAAGAAATACATAAATATCTTTTAGTATTGATAGGTTCTATAGCACAAGAAATAGTCAGATCTCAGAGGGATTGGAGACTGCCCTTTTTAGATTCACCTTGAAAGTCCCCCTGGTGGAGGTGGCATTCTATAGAGGAGGCTCTAGCAAGGAAATAAAATGGGCAACTAAAAAGAAAGAGAGGTAATGCTGGGGTGGGGATCCATTGTTTCAGGCAGGGTGTCAGGAGGGCATCTCTGCAGTGGCGATGTATACCTGACAGCTGAATAGTGACAAGGAGCAGGCCACGCAAGGCTAAGGACGTAGAATATTCCTGCTGAGTGGCTTGTTAGTGCAAAGACATTAGGGTGAAACGAGATAGGCATGTTCTGAAAGAGCTTGATATACGTGATGAAAAGAAAGCTAGTGTAATCTGAGTACAGTGAATGTCATCTAGCATGGTACCCCCAACAGACAAAGACCATTGTCACCTACCTAAGTAAGAGCACCTCTTGTGAGGAACTAAGACAATTCACAAAGCCAGGTTCACAGAACATCTCCAGCCTGATGTCTCTTTTAGGGTCTTACTTTGAGCTTATAATAAACACTAACTTCTATAAGATTCATTTGTCAGAGTATTAATTTTCACCAACCACCAAACCTGACAATCTCAAATGCAAAGAATCCTAAGGCCCGTGGAAGGGTAGAAAATACATTGGGTGACTTTAGCCTTTAAGTATGCAAGATAAATTTTCTAAGGTAACCTCTTAAAATATAGAAATAGAGAAAAATTTGTTTGGAATTTTCCTTTTCTTATAACATCCTTGAAAGTTTTTAGTGTTGGAGTATGCTGATTTGGAAAAGGTTCTTTTCTCCTCTGTTTTGTGCAACTGTCTAGATAAGGTTGGCCTTAGTTCTTCATTAAAAAATGTTGACCAGAATTAATGTGAAAAACCACCTGAGTTTGGAATTTTCTTTCTGGGAATATTTTGATAATTTCAAATCAATTTATTTAATGGATAGAGGGCTATTCTCACTTTCTATTTCTTACCATGTCAGTTTCATTGTGTTTTTCCAGGAATTCCTCTATTTTATTTAGATTGTCATATTTATGTTTATAAACTTGTTATAATAGCTCCTTATTATTATTAATATCAGAATTTATATTCCCTCTTTTAATCTTGAGACAGGTAATTTGTTTTTTTATATCTTTTTTTGTAAACACTACTGCTTGGGGTTATCCATTTTACTAGTCTTTTCAAAAAGACTTTTAAAAGACTATCATTGGGATTTCTTTTAGTACAGTCTTGTAGGTGACAAGTTCCTTCTTTTGAGTATCAGAAAATGTGGGTATAAAATTATGGATTGAAAAGTTTTGGCTTTGTTTATTTTTCTCTATTATTTTTCTGGTTTCTATTTCACTGATATTTGCTCTTTATTTCTTATTGTCTACATATTTTGGGCTAAATTTGCTCTCTTTTATCTAGCTTCCTAAGGTAAAAAGTTATATCACTTTTGTAAACTTCTCTTCTCTTCTAATATAAATAGGTAAACCTAGATATTTCTCCATAAACATTGCTATAATTGCATTCCACCAATTTTGAGGTGAGAGCATTCTCTTTATTATTCAACGTGAAATATTTTCTAATGTCCCTTATAATTTTTACTTTCACCCATGAGTTACTTAAAATTGTGTTGTCTAATTTCTCAGTATTTGGTGTTTTTCTAGATGTCTTTTATTGATTTCTAGTTTAATTCTGTAGAGGTCAGAGAATATGCTCTGTAAGATTGTAATATTTTGAAAATTACTGACACCCATTTTATGGTCCAACATATAGTTTATCATGGTAGACAGTCCACAAAGAAATAAATGTATATTCAGCTGTTATTGAGTGTAATGTTACATAAATGTGAATTAGGTCAACCTCATTGACAAGATTGTTTTAATCATTTATACTTTCATTGATTTTTTGTCTATAAATTACTTTTTCCATAAATTACTGAGGGAGGGTCTTAAAATCTCCACTTATGATTATAGATTTGTCTATGTCACCCTTTTCTTCTGTGTTCCTTTATATATTTAAAACTATTGTTAGTTGCGTGCACATTTATGGTTGTTGATTTATGGCTTTTGATAAATCAGTCTGATTATCATTATCAATTGTTTGACTTTATTACTGGTTATATCCTTTCTCTTGAATCCACTTTGTCTGAAAGTGATATGACCCCTTCAGCTTCTTCATGTTTACTGTCTGCAGTGTATGTCTCTTCCTTGTACTTTCAATCTATTTGTATCTTTTATATGAAGTGTTTCTTTTTTAGGAAGAATTTGATTGGTCTTACTTTTCTATTCAGCCTGATAATCTTACTCTTTTAGTTGGAGTTTTTAGTCCATTTACCTCAATGTACTTAGTACTGTGTAAAGTCTATCAACTTGTTATTTATTTCCTTGTTGTCTCAGCACTTTTATTTTATTCCTATATTCCTTCCTTCTTCTTCTTTTTTTTTTTTTTGGTAAGGAAGATTGGCCCTAAGCTAACACCTGTGCCAATCTTCCTCTGTTTTGTACATCAAACCACACTATGGCTTGACAAGTAATGCGTAGGTCTGCACCCAGGATCCAAACCCACAAACCCAGACCTCCAAATTGGAGCATGTGAACTTAACCGCTACGTCACCAGGCTGGCCCTTTTCCTTCCTTCTTCATTAGGATTAATTCAATATTTTTGGTACACTACTTTGTATCTTCTAATTTCTTTTGAGTTATACATCTTTGTTTTATTGTATTAGACATTCCTCTAGGGATTACATATCGCTTCCTTTCCTTAAAACAGTCTACTATGTATTGCACCACCTAAAGAAACATGTAAGAGTTTACCAACAGTATAACTCTATTTGCACCACCCTTCCTTTTCGCTATTGATGTAGTTTATTTCACATTTATAGGTATTATTAGTTCTGTAGTACAATGTTATTATATTTTATTTAAACCATCAGTTGTAATTTTAAAAAATTAGGAAGAGAAACAACCTATACTTTTATATGTACAATCGTTGCCATTTCCAATGATCATTTTTTCTTAAAAACTCAAGCTTCCAGGCCAGCCCCAGTGGCCTAGTGGTTTGCCACACTCTGCTTTGGCAGCCCTGGTTCAGTTTCCTGGGTGCAGAACTATACCATTTGTCTCAGTGGTCATGCTATGGTGGTGGCTCACATACAAAACAGAGAAAGATAGGTAATAGATGTTAACTCAGGGTGAATCTTCCTCAGCAAAAAAAACCAAGCTTCCAATCTAGTGTCACTTTACTTCAGCCTGATGTATTTCTTTTAGTGCAGTCTTGTAGGTGACAGATGCTTTCAGATTTTGTGTATTAGAAAATATCAGATATATAATTCTGGATTGGCAACATTTTTTTCTTCCTATTTCATCGCTTAAAGATGTCTTTTCATCATCTTTTGGACCTCATAGTTTTCAATAAGTAGTTAACCATTATTTAAATTTTATTGCCATGCATGTTATGTGTCTTTTATCTGCTTTTACCATCTCTCTTTATCTTTGATTTTTCAGCAGTTTGACTATGATTTTCTTTGTATTTTTCTTCTTGGATTTGCTGAGATTCTTAGATCTGTAGGTTGATGTTTACTGACAAATTGTGAACATTTTTAGCTATTTTTTTTAACATATGTATGTATTCTGTATATTTCTCTTTTCTTTTAGAGACTTCAAACATACATATATTATTCTGCTGAAATTTTTCTATATATCACTGAGATTTTATTCATATTTTGTAATTTTTTTCCTGCAGGTTGAACAACTTCTATTTTTTCAAAATAATACCCCTTTCTTTTGCCATTTCTAATTTTACATTAAGCCTAGTCAATGAATTTTTCATTTGAGACATTGTACATTTTTCACTTCTAGAACTTCTTATTTGGTTCCTTTTTATAGTTTCCTGTTCTCTGCTGAGATTCATTATTTGTTCACTTCTGTTCACCTTTTTCTTTAAATCTTTGAAAATATTTATAATAGCTGTTTCATAGTGTTTGTCTGTTAATTCCAAAGTCTGGGTAATCTTGGGGTCTGTTTTCATTAAATGTTTTTTGTCTTGATTAGAGGTCCTATTTTCCAGCTTCATTACATTTCAAGTAATAAGAAGTCTGGATTACTCTGTCTTCCTTTCTAAGGGCTGATTTTCCATCTGATAGACAGTTAATTTATTTGAGTTTTCTTGATCCAGTCTGGGTTTTATCCCTTCTTTGGCCATGCCTATCTTTATCTTCCTTAGTCCTATGGTATAGATCTAGGCAGTAATCCTTACTTATAAAGTTTGCCCTTCTGGGATCTCAACTCAATGCCCAGTGTGCTCAGTGTGGCATTTCCACCCTGATTTGCCTGGATATTCCAACATATCCTAGCACTGTGCAACTTCAGGAATTTCATTTCAATTTCCAGTCCCACAGCCTCTGATTTCTGGTAGACTTTGTAAACTAATCTAAGCCTCGGCCAAAGACCCAAAGGGTACCTCCACATAGACATTGCCTGGCTCCCCATAGCTCCATTTTCTCTGGTACCATGCCCCACAAATCCCATGGACCCCCACAGTCCTGAACTCAGATTTCTGCCTGCTTACCTTAGGTAGACTTAGCTTTGTTTGCTTAGTTAGACTCCTAATTTATACTTGGGCTCCATATTCCTGTACCATGGTCTAGAAAGTTCTGTATTAGTTAACTGCCCTTTGGGAGAATACTGTATAGCTGTAGTAGCTGTGTTAGCTGCCATAAGGTATAAAATTCTCTGACAGTACTTTGGATTTTGCTGTTTTTAGCAGTAAGTGTTAAGGAGAAATCCTGTTACCATTTTGGGGACATATATCTCATATATATATGTAGATAGATAAATCATAGATATATAGATATATATATATATATACATCAGATATCTAAATTGTAATATTTTTACTTGTATGCAGTTAGTAAAGTAAGGACAATAAAAGTGTATCAGTTAGAATATCCTGAATTATCTTAAAGCTATTTCCTTCCTCAGCATAACCCAAAGGTCCTAATGGCCATGTTGGCGTCATCGAGCTGAATCTACTGTTTTGGCCAGTGATATTAGATTATTCACAATTTCTTCCACCAATCAAGACACGCCTCTGGGGCTGAGGGTGGGGCCCGCTTTCCCTGAAGCATATATACTTCATGAATGAGAAATGATGTCTGAAGCAAAGTTGGGGTACTGGATGCTCGCTTGACAATCATGTCTAGTACAAAATACTGTAGTTTGTGTGTATCTTCACATTGAAGAACTGAAGTCAGAAGTGTGCTCCTGATAGTAAAGATAAGGAATCAAGCACATTTTTGTTACTTTACGTATTAAAAAATAAGTATAATGGCACTTAACAACAAAATGTCAAGTGCTATTAAATAGAATGCTTTAGTTGACGTACATAAAGCCCATTTATAACCACTATGAATCAGGGAAAGAAAACAATTGTTAAGATGACACTGTTATAGGTGTTCCTGAATTCTTGCAAACATATTTAACGTTTACACTATTACATAGAGAATACAATGGCATTTATGTTCTCCCCATTAGAGGAATTCATTTTCAGTTTTTCTTTTTTTTCAAGAAATTACTCTACTGCCAAAAACTGTGACGTCTACTTCCAATTTAGCTCCAGAAATAGAACACAGATTTATCAGGTAAAAGATCAAAAAATAGACATAGAGCATTGAGGTAAGACAGATGAAGATTTGCAGCATCAAGGAAAGAGACATGGAAATCATTCCTAAGGTGTTAAACAAAGCAGGTAGGCAATAAATTACAGACCATTCTAGAAGGAAAAGAAAACTTCCTGAGTAATGCAATGATGATGCATGAAGCAAACTTTGAACACACTCATTATCAAAGATTAAGAATTTTATATAAATAAATTAAGGATTGTGACCTGGAAAATTGCAAATCCCAAGGACAAGAGCAAACTTGTATAGAATAGGCATGGTCTTGGGACCCCAAAGAATAAAATATTATGGACAGTTGTTTTAACAAATGTAATTCACTTTCAATGCACTACTTATTAAAACTGAACTGAATTTTTATAATTTTATAAGGTGCATTTGATATGGCAAGATTATTCATGGATATGAGTGTATGTAAATTTACTTACTTGCAAAAATCATCCATAAAGGATTTATTCAGCACCTATGAGCACACATCCCATGAGTAGGTTCAGTGCAGTCAATTACCGTATCCTAGAGGACTATGGCCACTGCTAATATCTTATGAATAGCCACTGGATTCATTTAGGTTAACAGCCACCCAGAAGGGTATGGATATTAACATTTCTTTTCATAAGAAAAATTACTCCAAAGCAATTATAGGTTTAACCTTCCACTTCTACCCTATTCTGAACACTTCCATAAATCCAAGTACCTGTGGGATACTGAGGATTTGTAAAACACTCTTTAGTATGCTAAGGAGCAGTGCAATTTATGTGGATGGACTTCAGAGGCCATCTTATTAGTAGCTGAACCTACTCCTGCTCCAGTTCTTAACCCTCCCTCCCAAGTATCTGTGGTCTTCCTGCAGAAGCATCTAAGGTGCCTTTGATTAGAAAACATTGTGTCATTTATTTAAATATTTAGATCTGCTTAACTGAGAGGAAAATACCCCAAGGACTCTCTAACTCCCTTAATATATATTTAACATTAATTCTACGTCTATTCTTTATAATTCTATGTTAGAATTCAGCAAAACCTATCCTCATGCTACAGCTAGTACATTATGCAGCTGCCTTAACCTCCATGGTAGTGTGATCTTTTGAAAGATAATCCTTGGGCTTCTGTGTCCTCATTTGAAAAGTAAAAATAACTTTACTAATTATCTTATAAAGCTGCTGTAGAGTTCAAAGAAGTTAATTCATAGAGGATTCAGAATATCACCAGTCATGTAATAAGCGCTCAACAGGGATTAGTGAAGTGGCCCTGTTACTTATCATCCAAATAGAAACAACTTTGAGAGTAAAGGGGTCCTGTTAATAGCATACAGAGACGTAAACTGGAGCCACCAGATCAAATGGAGAAGTGCTGTCATCCTGATTATTCGCCTTAATTAGCTAAGAAAAAATGTCCTGCCATGTAAGGTTTATGATTTAGCACTCCTAATTCAACTCGTTTGAACCTACCTTATACCTATTTTCTGTCCCCGTATGAATGTCCATGAATGGTAGTCTGTCTGACTTGCTTGCCACTAAATATTGACCTACTGCCTAATGAAACCCAATACAGTTCTGATGAGGGGAGACTTCAGGCCGAATATCACTGAGGTTTGAAGTAGCAATGGGAGAGATTGGGCATAGCTGGCCTCCAAGGCTGGGCAGAATCTTTGAATATGTTGAAGGAAAAGAGAGGGCATTCCTGGGGAAGCAATGTCTAGAAGTACTGATAACAGTGCACATTGTATCCATTGGAGAACAGACTGGGAGTAGTGAGCTCTGTATTAGTCAGCAGGGGAATATATGTTTATCCAGGTAAGGTGCAGTTTGGTTATAAAGAGACTTAAGGAAACAGAAAGGTTGGGATTTAGTGCAACAAGGAAATATAGTTTATGAATTTTGATCTGGAGAATAACACTGTGACTGTGTTCTAAGAAAGTTGTAGCATTCTGAACGAAGACACTGATTTAAACAGAGTCTGTTTCTTATTAAAAAGACAATTTGTTATCTCAATTCTTGAATCAAGGGCATTGAACATTATTATTATTTTGTGAATTTTCTCATAATCTACTGTCTATTTGCTTCCATACAATTATTTTTGGGCTATCCTTCATGTTTATTTTCATATGTCCTGTAACTTACATAGTGTACTCTGTCCTGAGGATTCTTGGTGCTGTGCATTCATGTCAGGGAAAAGTGCTGGAAAGCAAAGATGTTAATTTTACAAGTTCAATGTAGTTCTTTTTTCAGTATTCAATTTAAAGAGAGAATTTTACACAAAAGTCCTGATTGAATATCCATCTGGTAAGTCTTTAGCATTATCTAATTTCTTTCCACTGTGTGTGGAGCTGCTGAGACACCTTGGGGACTATTTGTATAATATTGTTGCTGCAGGCCATGGAAAATCCTGTGCACCGCTTTCCATACATGTTTGGTTACAGCTGGTTCTGGTTTGTGCGTTTTGGGGTTTTCCAACGCAATTACCGCCTACTTCATATACACCAAAGGAATCTGTCTCTTTCTGTTTCAACCGAGGCCTTTGAAAACCAGAGTTTGAAATGTGAATACAAGGATTAAAAAATAAAAATGCCCAGATAGACTGAAGGATACTCAGAAGGACATAGAGGACCTCAACATAATGTTTTCCCAAGCAGGAACTACCAAATAATAATAATAATAAAGAAAGAAAAAGCCATTTCTTTTTCATCTTCAAGGTTCTATTAGACTCCTTTGTGAGTGTGCGTACTGATGTCTCAAGTGTTTCATTGGAGAGAATAATTATTTCCCTTTTCTGCGGAAAGAACTCTCCTGCCAGGAACATGATGTATTCTGCCTGGATCTGAAAGATCCATCCTATTCCTCCTACATCAATATGGACCTCAGTCTCGCAGCCACTGTGGCTTTCGTTCGATCTCAGTAATTCTCAGATTGACTACCCATAAAGGCAGTGAGGAGGAGCCAATTATCCCACACAGCCTCTGGCTCGTTATTGCCATACACAATTATTGGAAGAGATGTGTGTCGCCTAACTCCGAGGATAGCACCAAAAGGAATGGCTTTTTTCATCATTATAGTCCCAATAAAATCAGATAGTACTCCATCAACTGGCTTTTCAAATGAAGGGTTATATTGCTTTCCTGAAAATATGTGAAAAATGCATGGCCACTGACAGAGGAAGCCTGCGCTTTCCATGCATGCAAGCAAGATATTCCATATATTAACTCCCTTCTCCCGTATGCTGAAGGTATTGCTGACAGCAAGTGAAACAATACTCAAATGTATTGGTCCTTTCAATGCTATTGAAAGAATACCTGCAAACACAATGATGGATTTGTCCTTAGGACACATTCTGTACTGTTTTCTTATGTGCATGCATTTAGCAAAAGCAAATGCTAAATAGTTATGCATTAGCAATATGGTTAGTACTCAGTAATATTCTGTCTTTCAGTGAATAATATGATAACTATGTAACAGGCATTTAACGTGCTCCCATCCAGATTTCCAAATAAATATACCAATTGAATATGAAAATAAAGAAAGAAGAAAAAATCCTTTGAAGTTAAAGAAAAGAACTCCAAATGCCAGGAACTGTAAAGCATTCCTGCTGGATCCACTTTATTCGAGACAGAATTGAACTGAGAGGTAGGTTGTGGTTCTTCTCGTGGGAAGGACGTGTGTACCAGGGAACCAAGGGGGAAAAACTAGCAGAATGCTACTGACAATCCTGAACAATGATATTTGAAGGTTTGAGGGGTGTGTGTGTGATGTTTGGAGATGTATGTGTGCTGGGGACATAAGGAAGTGAGAGTTCTGAGGGAGAACATCTGGGTCCCCTCAGGGCCTCTGGAAGGAAGTTCTGGTTCTAGATCCATCAAGCCTGGAGGCTATAAAGACACGGACCACATGTTTACACCTGATATGGCTCCTCATTCCAGGCAGACATGGTGATTTTACGAGGGCTGACTGGATGAACGAAGCCATGCCGGGGGTGGGAATAAAGATATTACAGCAGTGCGAAGAAGAAATGTTTCATCACAAGAAAAAAAAAAATCACAGCATTTATCTTTCATTCGGCTTTCTCCCTCCCCTTCCTACTTCTCCACTTGCAAAATCACTGATCAAATACAGGAAATACTGTGTTAATTCTAAACTTCACACTTCTTACATCATTTGGGATTGATTTAGGAAAAGACACACTGGTTTATGCAAAAGCTAGCTCAAAACTTTATAAGAAAATGGCATAATTGTTTGTTTTAAGTTGACTGTCTAATCCTATTCATGTAAAATCTTCTGCAATTAAACATCAAACTTCTTGGTGGAATCAGCTGATAACAAAAAAATAAAGTTATGTTTCATTTGCATACTTTCTCAAAAAATAAATTCTGTATAGGTTGAGACATTAAATATAGGGGAAAAAACATGGTAAAATAGCAGAGAGAACATGGAGATTAATATTTAATTTGAGGGATAAAAAATCTTTAGTAAATATAAAAGTGAAGGGATAGATCAATTGGAAAATATTGGTAGACATAACTACATAATTGTAAATACCAAAAATCATCCCAACATCTTTCTTCAAATTACAAAATATTTGCAACATATCTAATGAAAAATATCATTGTTTCCCTCAATATGTAAAGAACTTGTCCAAGGTCAAAAACAGGAACTGCATAAGAAGAAATAAAAATGGCCAAACACACACGCACACACATTATCTTAACCTGTAATTTAAAAAACACAAATTAGAAGAAAAAACAATATGTCACCTCTTAAAGTGGCAAAGTCACTTTCTAAATTCCACTAGGATTGGGCAGAGTGGCAAAAAGAGCTCTTTCGACGGGTGCTATTGGTACCATCTTTCTGGAAAGCTACTGTGCCATATCATGGAGGGCATTACATGTGTATGTCTAATCGAATATCTGCGCAAAGATTTTTGAAGCAGGAGACATTGTTGATATATAGAAAAATTATACCAAATGCTAACGATCAGGGATTTTCTTTTTGAAAATGGTCAAACATCCATGCAGAATATTATGAAGTTATTAAAATCATTTCTTAAAATAATGTTTGATGGAACGAAATTATGCTCATTAAAAATTCTAAAATAAAAAATCATAATAAAATATCATGTTATTTCACCTGAATTTGTTAAAAGAGGAAAAATATGAATGATAAAATTGCACAAACCTTGGAGAAAAATAGAGTGGTAATGTGTGTGTGTGTGAACAATGATGTCCTTACAGATTACGCCTTTGATATTAGCCATAATTATTGATCTACTCATCATTATTTACATGCAAACTTGGTATTATTTTTTTCAGGCACTCAAAGCTTTTAGAATTGTGCTCTCCCATGCACCAGTATGGTAGCCACTAACACTGGAACCGTGACTAGTCAGAATGAGATGTGCTGTAACTTTAAAATATACTCCAGTTTCAAAGATAAAATATAAAACACACGAAGTATCTCTTTAATAAATTTTAATATCGAATAAATTAAAAGGAGCAGCTGGCCCTGGTGGTAAAGTGGTTAAGATTCAGCACTCTCTTCACTGAGGCCTGCATTTGTTTCCCAGTCAGGGAACCACACCACCTGTCTTGGTTGTCATACTGTGGTGGCTGCATGCTACCATGACACTGAAAGCTATGTCATCAGTATTTCAAATGCCAGCAGGGTCACCCATGATGGAAAGGTTTCAGGAAGAAGGATCTGGCTACCCACTTCCAAAAACACTTGGCCATGAAAACCGTATGAACAGCAGCGGAGCATTGTCTGATACAGCGCTGGAAGGTGAGAGGATGGTGCAAAAAGACCGGGCAGGGTTCTGCTCTGCTGTATACAGGGTCACTACGAGTTGGAATCGACTAGATAGTACTAACAACATGTATTAAAATGATAACAACTTTTACAAGGCAGGTTACATAAAATGTATGATTAAAATGAACTTCACTTGTTCCTTAATTCTTTTTTCAATCCACCTACCAGAAAATTTACAATTACCTATGTGGCTTGCATTGTATTTCTAGAGGACAGCACTGTTCCAGAACATGAAGATGTCTTCTGCTGACCTTCCGCCTCTATCCTGTACCAGCTCCACCATTTGACATTCTTTGTTGAAGTAGCTTTCGCCTCAGGGCAGGTTCAGCAGCTAAGGAGAAAGATACAGGTAGACGGCCAAGCAAGAATTTTTAAATCCAAATTAGTTTTGAGAAGTTATTACCTCTGACCTCAGCATTAGGAAATATTGTTTCGTGGAGTTGCTCAAGAGAATGCCAAATAGAAAACCCTGGGACAGCAGCATCACACTGAACTTGCCTTTACAGGGACCACGGCTGCTAGGTTATTTTATTAGTTTTTACTCTTTAATATCTAACTTATTGTCTGGTGCTGGGCAAGTCATATGTCTCTGGGGCTCAGGGTTTTTATCCATCTCTAAAAGGAGTAAAAAATTCTTCATTTAGCAAACCAAATAATGAAATTCACACAGTTGTTGTGAAAACCTAGTAAATGAATGTGAATGCTTAAGAGTGTCTAGCATATAGTTAAAAAATTAATATATGCTACCTATTAAATTTTCTTAATATTGATATATGTGGCAAACAAAGTGAAAAGATTAAATAATCTGATCAAAGTTGAAGAATATATTCATCTTATCAGAGAGGGAGCCCAGGAGAATTTCACCGTGCAGGCCAGGGAATCGGGCTTCCTGGCTCCAGAACTGACTCCTCTGGATCTTAACAGCTTTGTCGTGGGCAAGTTTACACGTAGTGTCTCTGTGTTTCCTCTTCTGCACAGCGGAGGAATGCAACTCACGGATGAGTTGGAAAAACGAAATGAATAAATACACTTAAAATGCTTAGGACGGTACCCTGGAAAGTTAAATAGTTTAACAACTGTTATCTCTTATTATCACCATTATGGGGAAAGGTGACAAGAAATGCCCACAACTTCAGGTAAAACAAACAATCAGAAAACATTTGCAAATATCATATATTGTATTCCAAAAGCGAAATTCTTCTTGGGGGTTAATGATGCTCATAGTATTTCTGAGGGCAGAAAGATCAGTCGCCTAGGGCAGTTTTTCTCCTGCTTTACAATGTGCACATGAATGTCCTGGGACCTTGTTAAAATGCAGACTCTGATGCGGTAGGTCTCGGGTGGAGTCTGATGGAGATTCTACATATTTAATAAGCTCCCGTGCACCACCAGTGCTGGTGCTCCTCCCACCAGAGTCAGAATACCAAGGACTAAAGCAACACTGTCTACTTTGACAGCAGGAGTAATTGAGGTGCAAGATCACACAACGAGCATCAACATAAGTGCATGAAACAACAATCCTTCTTGTTTTTTTACATGGACTGCTAGCACAGGGCTAGATTAGCTTCTTTCTCTTTTAATTGAATTCATCTCATTAAGTTAGACAGAGGTCAGGCACCACTCTCTTTACAGAGATGATGATTCTATAGCACAGACAATTTATGACATTTGCTCTGGCTTTCATAACAAATACATCATAAAGGGTAAAAACCACTTTCAAAATGTAGTTTTCTAGAATAAACGATTGTTCTAACGCTATATTTTGAATGGTTCCCTCTTTACTGAGTTTTATAGACACCAGTTGTTCCGTTAAGAAAATTCCCTTTTAATGTTAATATGCAAAGAATTTTAATTACAAAGGAGTGTTAAATAATGTCAACTGTTTTTTATGCATCTGTGTGTTTTCTCGTTTAATCTTTTAATATGGAGAGTCAGATTTGTAGATTTTTCTAATGCTAAGCCCTCCTTACATTCTTTGGAAAAACTCAACTTGGTCAATATCTATCTATCTATATCTATCTGTATAGATATAGATACTGATACTATGTCTATATAGATATAGATACTGCTGGATTCACCTTGTCAATATTTTGTTTGGCCTGCAATGTGCTTTCCTGGTTTCGATATCAAGGTCATAAAAGGCTTGTAGAATTATTTGGCTGTATTCCCACTTTTCCCATTCTCTGGTTGAGTTTTTACAAGATTACTCTCCTGACTGTCACCTTTGCTGTCCTTTTCCCATCATAGGGATTTCTTCAATGACCGAGAATACTCTCAAGTTCACAGACTTTTGCTACATTCTCCCCTTTTAGAAAATTTGCATTTCTAATAAATTTCAGCTGCTCTTATGTACCAGGTACAATAAACCTTTATACCAGGAGTTAGTGCTATCTCATGGACAGTGAACAATGTTTAAATAACATTTAGATAAATATACATTTTGTAGCATGTTTAGTAAATTATAATCATATAGAGTTTTATTTCCCATTATTACACTTATTTACTATTCAGAATAATACATGATTGACCTGCGCCCTTGTGAATGCTAAATGTCAGCTCTCTTCAACGTACCATGGAAACCACCACAGATGCAGACTCCTTGTATCTCAAAGGATCAGGAAAGTCAGTTGCTAAAGGGAGAAACATCCTAGGAGTCTATGTTCCTGGCCCTTCTATAACACTCACATTTGTCATTATTTATTAAATTGACCATTTTCGGGGCCAGCCCTGTGTCCAAGTGGTTAAGTTTGTGCGCTCCACTTCGGTGGCCCAGGGTTTCACCGGTTCGGATCCTGGGCGTGGGCCTAGCACTTCTCATCAGGGTGTACTGAGGCAGCGTCCCACATAGCAGAACCAGAAGGACCTACAACTGGAATATACAACCATGTACTGGGGGGGATTTGGGGAGAAGAAGAAGAAGAAAAAAAAAGAAGATTGTTAGCTCAGGTGCCAATCTTTAAAAAAATAAAAATCAATAAAAATAAAAAAATAAATTGACCATATTCTATAGACTTTATGCTCATTAATGATCTTATTTAATCCTCAGAATAACTCTGAAAGAAACTATTTTCATTCTCATTTTACATAAAACTAAACTTCTGTGTGGTAATTTTCTAGGGTCAGAAAGTATATGAATGAAGGAGTCAGGCTTCCAACTCAGGTCTGGCTGGTTCCAAAATTTGACACTTTCATGGTTAAGTGCTATCCCTTATGACTATGCTTCTCCCAACTCAGTGTGGACAGCACCTTACTATTCTCCCAGGAATCTCTATTTTGTCCCAGATTCTGGGGATGAAGGTTGTGAACTGGAATTTTTCATCAGGCCTCTTCATTCTTTACCTTCATTGCTCAGTTTCATTGTTTATCTTATAACTATTGCTTCTAGATCACTTTAAACCTGCAAACAAATAAGTGAAATGGTTGTTTATAATCCAGATGGTCAGTTTGCTCATTCATTAATTCAAGCACTTGTTCATTTAGCAAACATTTCTACGTGACAAGTTCTTCATGTTTAAATCCTAAAGTTCTCCCTCCTTTATCATATTTAAAATGTTGAAAGCTGAAAAATGCTATCCCCTGCAGTGAATAATAAACACATATAAAATGAGAAAAGAGGTAATATTAGAGAACTAAAATAATTTCAGTATGTAAAACTCATTTAGAATATAAGCTGATCAAAATGAACGAAGCTATTGGTTCTACCAAGAAAAATGGCTTTGAACACCACAAATATTTAACCTGCCTCCTCACTAATGTGTTTTCTAATTTCAAACGCCATTGCATTTGTATTCCAGCCAATTTCCATCCTATAAATGTCAGTCAACGTAGGCTGATTATGCCTAAGAATGATTTAAAAAGAACCTTAACAACAGTAAAAGTCATGTCCGCATTTTCATTATGCATCTGAGCCTTTGGATTGTAAATATTCCCTCTGAGCTAATATTTTAGAATTCAAGGTCATATGCAGGGGATTTTTTCCTTGCTAATTAGAAAATAGATTACTTCACTTGAAATTATGTAGGTGGAAATTCTTCCCCGAGGAATTTATCTCTTTCAGATGTGTTTGATCATGTTCAATATTTTTTTAACTATATTATATTTGCTTTTCCCCCTCACCTACCAAATATGATGCACCAAATGCTTACGGATTTGACTTATTATTCTGACATTAGTAATAAAGTCATATTAAAAATAATGGACTAGAAGTCTTTCACCTGCATACAATTTTCCTTATTAGATTTGCTTGTTATTTCACTTGTCAAATTTCAGAACGTCTAATGTTCCCTCTGTATATTTATAAAAATACTTTATTGCAGATGAGTCTAATCACTATGTAAATTAGGTAATTATTTGGTGAATATTAATATTCTTTCCCATACAAAGTAATACATATATTTTGAACCTTCTTTTCTTGCTTTTGGGAGAATATAGCAATTAAAATAGTTATTGAACTCTTATTTGCATGCAAATGAGGCAGGTGAAGTAGCATATCAGGATATGCAAAAGTATATTTAATTTTCAATTTCAAATGTATTTCTTATTAGTTAGACTACATCATTTTCAATGCAATTTTCTTCTGGCATGTTAGAATCATGTATCCTAAAAAGCTTTTCTGGTAACTACTTGCTTGCATGCATGAGCTTTTAATCTTTCTGGATTCTTCTATGGCAAGACAAAATAAATCTCCTTTAAAAGACAGGAAACATCAATTTGTTACCAAATTATATGATTAATACATAGATGGCATATAGCAGGTATTTAATATTGTATTGAATGGATGATTTGAAAAGGTAAGACTATCTTATAAAGAGATATGCTGCTTATTCCCCTACCAAACAATCGTAAAAACGTTATTGAACATAGAACTGTATTTAAAAAGAAATAATAGATATGTCCCTGGGTAAATTGCGAGAAGATCAAATAAACTAAGACTTTTCTTATAAAGATGAAAACTGATGTTACTGATATTTCTATAAATATGAAGGATGTAGAGACACTAAATAAATATTTAGATACCAAATGTTATAAGTGCGTACCAATGAGGGTGCCTCTTGACATTTAAAGAAAACAGTTACAAAGGAAGCAAACAAAAATAATACAATATTAAGTGAATGATACATTGAGGAATACAATACCCCAAGGTGAAGTGAGTATACATGTATTCAAGATGGGTGCAATCTTTAGATCTAGCTCTTGATAATAAGCTCCTAAGGCAAAGTTTAAGGCATGGCCTTTGCTCTCTATGGCTGATGGCATGGAGGGCACGCACTCACACACGTATTCTGTAGCTTTAACATCGGACATCAAAACCTGGCTATGAAGTTCATTGTCGGGACTTCGTGAGATATTCCTTAGATACTTAGATTGAGACAAAAGAGCAATATTTAATGAAAAATTAAAATATGTCTCAAACCATAAATAGATTTTGGAAACTGAATGCTTGTTATGATGAACTCTTATTGTAATGGCAGTTACTAAAGAGGATAAGAAATGATTTCCAATAACTGTCAGTTATAGTAACTTCTGTTTTTTCTCTGTTATCTGTCCCAAACGAAACACCCTATTTGTTTATTTATTTAACTTCTTGCGCCATTCTCTGGCCCTCCTCAGTGGATGGAATGCTCTTCTCTGACTTAACTACTTTGGTCCTCCATGTAACCCTAATTCTGTACTTTTTCTTGATTTCTATGGCTCATACAGTCTGGTAGATGCCAGTAGGTCATGTTGAATGTGTCTGTCTGTCACCAAGGGCTGGAGGGCAGGGTTGAATCTAAGCTCTGTCTGGGTTTTCTAAGCTCTGTCTGAAATAGATGTTTTATAGCAAAGACTGGAGCTCTGTCATCTTGTTTTTGTACCTTTTGTCGGGTTTTAATCCCGCTTTGTGGTAATTGAAAAGAAAGGAGATCCTGGTATGTTAATTAGGTTATGGATTATTCAGTACCACAAATGGGTGAATTGAATGGCCAGCGAAATTTCCGTACAGGAGATAGCCTGGTTTATTTAAAACACACAGAATTTTAATGTTTCTAACTCCTTTCATGAGATGCAGTCCCCCCCTTTCTTGTTCTAATTACAACATATGCCTCTCCAAGCAACACTTCTCAGGGTTGCAATTTTACAATCTATTTTTAATTGTCATATTAATATTTGTATATCTCTATAATCTGATTCTTCTCAAAGGTAGAGTTGGTGCCTCTTTTTGCTCACTAGTATATTACCACAGTCTGGCACGTAGTCAATGTCGAATGAATTAATTATTGAATTAATTATTGAATTTAAGCTACACATGCAGCTTAAATCAATTAGGTTTAAGTTTGGTTCAACCACTTAATAGCTGTGTGAGCCTAGCCAAGTCATATAACTACCTATGTCTGTTTCTCGCTTAGCAAAATTATGAGGATTAATATAAAATGCACTTCTGAAACCAATATAGAGTTGCTAGTTATTTTAATTTTCATAGTAATAATGCACAATGTAAAGGTTGTTATGAAAGTAATCAAATATAACTTACTTATTTTTGGCTGATCTGTTTATTACATATCTTTTTTATTTTGTCACAGTGAATCTGAAACAGAACCAACATTCTGAACACTTACCACGCTTGTAGCTCTGCATTAGCCAGCAGAAGGTTGAAAGAAGTGGTCAAGTTAATGACAATGCAACCCTACTTATTTCTTTGTTAATGCATGTAAGACACTGTTTCAGAGGAAGAGTGAACAAATTGATACTGTTGGTGTGCTGGTACAAATAAAAAGTTTCATATCCTACATGAGATATTGCCCACGAGCCCACTCTATGAAACTATAATTGATAATCTAATTATTGTGGAAGGACCATGGGCGTGTTGTGACAGGCTGCTTGTTAGAAAAGTACAAGGACAGCAGGCTATGCCTTGAAGCCGGATTCCAAACCTGAGAACCTGGAGTGAGATTGGTCTGAGCTGGAAAAGAAGGTCTGTGAAAAGTCACAGGTAATGAAAATCTTCAAGACTTCTGTTGGGACTGTTCCCAAAACTTGAGATTTTTAGTTATAAAATATGTGTGGAAAGTTCAGGGACAAGAAAGAAAACGCTAACCTGGGGCAAACTGAGAGCATAGGAATAAAATAAGAATGTTTCCTGAGACAACAAATGATAGCAGAAAATAACAAATATGAATGGAAATGTTTTGGTCTGAATTGCATCCCCTCAAAATTCTTATGCTGAAGCTATAACCCCCAGTGTGGCAGTATTTAGAGATAAGGCTTTTAAAGAGGTCATTAAGGTTAAATGAGGTCATAACAATGGGGCCCTAATCCAATGGGACCGGTGCCCTTAGAAGAGGAGGAAGAGATCCCAGGAGTGCTGCACATGGAGGTAAGGCCACGTGAGGACACAGCAAGAAGGCAGCCATCTACAAGCCAAGAAGAGAGACTTTACCAGAAACCAACCCTGCCAACACCTTGGTCTCAGACTTCTAGCCTCTGGAATTGTGAGAAAGTAAATTTCTGTTGTTTAAGTCAACCAGTCTGTGGTATTCCATTATGGCAGCAGGAGCAGACTAAAATAGGAAAATACAGTTTAATCTTCCCAAGTTTAAAGAAAAAGGCTTCCTGTTTATGGATAATTCACTAAGTGTAATACCTTATTGTCAGATGAAAGTAGATGAATGAGGTAATATATTTCAAACCATTTTCTATAATAGTAAAAAGAAGTCAACAAAATATTGGGACAATTGAGATTTCTTAAATATTGAGCAAAGACATTTTCCTCTGTTTTTCTATATTTTCCCCTTAACTTGTATTTTCCCCTCGACCTTTTCACAAAGGCTTTAGCAGAAGCCCTCACAAGGCACTGAATTGGTAACCCACTGACCCCAGTCTACTTTAGTCTTTGACACAATTTGAGAGATTGTAGTCACATCATTTACTTTTCTGGGTCTCAGTTTCCTCATTTTGAAAGCAGTTGGATTACCTTAACATTACCAATGTGTGATGAATTTTATTTCAACTACAACAAAAACACAAATCCATGAGAAAACATATTTGAGAAAGGCCAGGTCATGCAAGCTTCAATAGAATTCCCTATGGTAGGAATTCTTGGAGGCTTTTAAATGTTAATGTGCTTTACAAACTCCAAGCAGAAGATGTAGAGTGCAATATTCCTCAAGTGTTCTTTTACTATACAACACTGGGAAGAGGTTACTATCCACTATGATTCACCCCGGGTCCCAAATTGTAGGATCCTTTGACCATGATGTGTAAGGATCACATAAGGATCCTCTTCATCCTTTTTCTGGTCATCCTGTAAGAAAGAGGAATAATGAAGCTTCTTTGAGGTAGTTTACACTCAAGAAAATATGTTTTATAAAAGCACAACTACACTATACACCCCAGGGAAAATGTCTTTTAAGGAAGAGTTAGTGGAGGATTTGAGACTTAAGCCCTAACTCCACACACCACTCCTTCCATTCTCAAGAAACTTTTCTGTTAGCCAGGACAACCATCCCTATTTCAATCTATTGGTGTTAACATTCCTTCTTTACAAATACACAATGTACTATTTGTTTTGGTTTGATTTCTTTGTTCTTTGGAATAATATATTCACATAAATGGTGAAATAGACTCCAGAATTATTCGGAAGGAAATAATGGGCAAATGATTACTTATAAATAGAAATTCATCAGGATTTTCTGAGAGACAACAGTGGTGCAGCCATGGTTCCCAAGCATCATGAACAATGGTCTCTTGGAGGAATAATTACTGGCTTGCATCATCATTCTCATCGTGGAAGTGTAATACGCAGCAGTCAACTGCTTCCTTAGGATTGGTGCTGTGCAATATAATACAGCTCACCTCGTTTAATCTACATTAAATGGTGTGCAATTTACTAGGTTTTCTTGTACTTTCTTTTCTTAACCTTAGTAGAAACTGCCTCAGGTGGACTCATTGACTGTCGATCATAAATCAGCCATTTATTGGTGAAGAGGTGAAGTGGGTTAACAATGGATTTACTTGTAAATTGAGAAGAGATAAATCTTTGTTCCCTCAAGGGTAGCAGTGTATTTATAGGTTGGAAGGCAGTACCACTTTTCAAAAAGCACTTTATAGGAAGGTAAAGTCTTCAAGATCTTGGGTGTTTACAATCTCTGAAGCTTGTGTATCTGCAGAATTGTTGTAAAATACACTAATAAAATAAAATAGGATTTTGCTTTCTATTTGCCTGTGTTACCACCTGAAGTATGGTACTGGTAGAATAGAGGCGCCATAAAATAAACTCATAAGCTGAAATTTAATCCATTTGGGAAATCTGCCAGTTTTATTTACAGGTCTATAAGCCTAGCAGATAAAAATAACTAAGGGAAAATATTGCAAATATATTTCGTATCGTTGTACAATCAAGGTCCCTGAATGGCCTGTAAGCATTTCCATCCCATAAACCTGTCTGGCAATCATTGTTGACTTGAATATGTGGAATTAATCTCTTCATCAGCAATAACCCAATCCTACTTCCAGAATAAGAGAAACATGGGGTAGACGTAGTCTTTAGCTGGTTTATGATTATATATTATGACACACTGAAATGTTCTTCTTGACTGCAAAATGACAGAATAATTACTTTAGAAATTTGCAATACAGAAAGCAAGTAAATTTGGTATGTAAAATGATGATAGAGATTTCAGAGCAATATTAAAATCTGAATTATATTTTTTAAAAAACATGGAGAGCTTCTTGTAAAAAGAGTCAGGCACTTTAAACATTTTGAAAGAATTGGCTGAATCAGATAGATTCTGATCTATCTCCATTCCATCTAAGTTAGATTTTTGGATATCCTAAACTATTTCTATTTCATCTTAAGGATTCTAACAAATAAGAACTTTGGTAGAGTGTCCAGAATATTTTTTTTATCGAGGTCATATTGGTTTATAACTATACAAATTTCAGGTGTACGCCATTATGTTTCGACTTCTGTATAGATTGCATCATGCTCACCACCAAAAGTCTAGTTGCCATTTGTCACCGTACACATGTGCCCCTTTTCCTCTTTTGCCCTCCCCCATTCCTTCCTCCTCTGGTAACCACCAGTCTGTTCTCTGTATCTATGCACTGGTTTGTTTATCTTTCACGTATGTGTGAAATCATGTAGTAATTGTCTTTCTCTGTCTGATTTATTTCACTTAGCATAATACCCTCAAAGTCCATCCATGTGGTCTCAAATGGCAAGATTTTGTCTTTTTTTTGGTTAGGAGGATTGGCCCTGAGCTAACATCTGTTGCCAATCTTCCTCTTTTTCTTTCTTTCCTCCCCAAAGCCCCAGTACATAGTTGTATATCCTAGTTGTAGGTCCTTCTAGTTCTTCTATGTGGGATGCTGCCCCAGCATGGCTCAACGAGCAGTGCTATGTCCTCACCCAAGATGTGAACGTCCCAACTCTGGGCTGCCAAAGCAGAACATGTGAACAGAGCCACTAGACCACCAGGCTGGCCCCCAAGATTTTGTATTTTTTTGTGGCTGAGTAGTATTACATTTTGTGTAGATATCTTCTTTATCTATTCTTTCCTTGACAGGCCCTTAGGTTGTTTCCAATTCTTGGCTATTTTGAATAATGCTTCAGTGAATATAGGGGTGCATGCATCTTTTTGAATTGGTGTTTTCATGGTTTTTTTTGGTAAATGCCAGAAGTGGAATAGGTGGATCATATGGTATTTCTACTTTTAATTTTTTGAGGAATCTCTATATTGTTTTCCATAGTGGCAGCACCAATTTACATTCCCACCAGCAGTGTATGAGGGGTCCTTTTTCTCCACATCCTCTCCAACACTTGTTATTTCTTGTCTTTTTAATAGTAGCCATTCTCATGGTTGTGAGGTGATGTCTCGTAGTTTTGATTTGCGTTTCCCTAATAATTATTGATGTTGAACAACTTTGAATACTCACTAGCCACTAAACAGGTAATATACCCTGAACAAATATCCTCTACTGTGTCATTTATTCATGTACTAATGAGATGTGGTGTGATATCAGGCAGAAGATTGACTACATTATCCATGCTGCCAAGTATGTGGAATGTCTACTTGGCATCTTAATCTTACATTATCTAGAGCTGACTTCCTGATCTGCCCTCTCTGAAACCTACTCCACGCACAGTCTTCTCCTCTTAGTTGATGACTGCTCCATCTTTTCAATAGTTCAGGTCAAAACCTTGAAGTTATTCTTGACTTTGTTTTTTCCCCCATATGTATATTCAATACATCAGCAAATTCCGTTTCACCTTGAAAATAGAACTGTAATGTGCTACCACCTTGGTTCAGCCACCATCATCTCTTATCTTAACTATAATAGCTTTCTTCCTGGGCTCCTTGCCTTCCTCTCTCTTTTCTACATTTAGAGTAACCCTTTCAACACAACAGCTGGAGTGATCTTTTATGAAGCCTGAATCAGATTATGTCTCTCTTCTGCTTAAATTTCTCTAGTGACTCCCTGTCTCATTCAGAAGTAGGAGCCAATGAACTGGCCCCTCCTTATCTCTCTGACTTCCTCGCCTGCTATTCTCCCCCAGATCTCTCTGATCCAGCCACGCTGGTGTTCTTGCACCATGTCATGTGTTCTCTGGCCTCAGAGCACTAGCTATTCCCTTTCCTGCAAATATCTAAATGGTTAAATCCTTCATTCTTTGCCCAACTGTTACCTCTTAATGTGGCCCTTGCTGATAATCATATTGTAATTACAAGATAACTGCTAGTCCTCATGCCTGATCTCCCTTCCGTTGTTCTTTGTATCTTTTCATAGTATTTACCACCTTCAAACATACCCCATCTTCATTTATTTATCATGTTTATTATGTTCACTGGTCATTACCTGTTTCCTCTCACTAGAATGTCAGTCTCTCGAAGGCACAGATATTTTTCGAGGGAAGGAGGCCCTTCACTTACTTGTGCTAAGTGTTTAAAACTGCACTTTGCACACATCAGGTGCTCAACAAATTTTTATTGAATGATGAAATGAATACTAAAATTATATAAATCTAAGAGCTGTGCACCAAAAATAATTCATATTTTTTTAACACTATCTTGTTATAACCAGGTTCAAGCCAAAAGAAACACCGTATACCTAGAAGAATAGCATAGAAATGTGAATTTTTAAAGATCTTCTCAAATACAGATTCTTAGTAAAGCTCTTAAAAATATGAGGAAAGACAGAAAATTGATATGGTCTAACAAAGACAATGAGGCCAATGAGATCACCCAAGGTGTACCTAGAACAGTGTAATGTAATGGTTCATTCATATTTCACTGGCCAAAGCAAGTCCTATGGCCATGTCTGACTTCCATGTTTCAGGGAGGTATAAATCTCTCACAGGAAAGGAAAGCAAGTAATGGGGAATGATAATAAAATCTGTCACACTTCACCCAATATACAAGATTATGATGATGATTGTTACTTCCTGTGCACAAAAGCATTTGAAGTCAGTTTCTTCCTTTGAGGTTGAATCAAAGAAGTAGGTTCTAATCAATAGTTAGCTCATTATCAGTCAGTAATGTCTGTTCACTATGTGTTGTACACTGTGCTAGAACGTTCCACTTAGCATCAGTACTGCTAAAAGTATATCCTCCCTGCTTTGTAGATGAGGACAGTGAGACTTAGAGACTTAATCGACAAGTCAGTTGTCTAAGGAAATACAGAAAATGAATGACGGAGTCTGAGATTATACCCAGGCAGCCTAACTGTAGAAGCTATTTTTCTCAACTTGTCTGAACCTTGGCAACTCAGATAGCCAAGGAACTAAAGGAGCTGAATGAGATAATTTGTAAGTCATCTTTAGTTCTAAAAATCTGCATTACTTCCAGACTCATAACATATTTTTTAAATAAATAAATTTTTAATCATATGTTAAATATGTCTTTGACACAAGGCCATCTCTGTCGAATCTGCCATGATGCTCAAAAATAAACTTAGTAGGCACTGGTGAGAAAGCAGCATTGATTTACCAAGCCTGGAGTGTCTTTCATACACTTCACACCCTGGCACACTTCTAGGCAAAAAGGAGGGATCAACCAATCTTTCTGGAATAGAGTGAGAATATGAATTAACAAATAAATGCATGATGGAATAAATGTCCCTTTTCATGTCCAAGATCTACTTTCTTCACTCAGTAGTTATGTTGGCTTAAACACTACTTAATGACTATTTTTCTGGTTATAGGAGTCTTCATCATGTTCAGCTTCCGAGGTCAAACTAATAGCATTCAACATTAGTGCATTCGGCCCTCTGGCCCTCTATGTCAGTAGATTCTACCTCCTAGGATTCAACCAACTAAAGATCAAAAGGACTACAGTGTTTGCATTTGTACTGAACATGTACAGACTATTTTTTCTCGTCATTATTCCCTGAAAAATACAGTAAAACAACTATTTACATAGCATTTACATTGTATTAGTATATAAATAATCTAAAGATGATTTAACGTATACAAGAGGATGTGTGTAGGTTATGCTCAAATGCTACACCATTTTACATAAGGGACTTGAGCATCACAGATATTGGTATCCGCTGGAGTCCCGGAACCAACCCCTCCCCTGCAGATACAGATGGAGGACTGTATCTGTGCGCTCAGAGAAAAACTGAATCATCAGATATGGGAGGTTTGCCAAATACACGCATAATTACTCTTTCCTTATATCCAAGATGCATATATATCACTGTGCTGCATTTAGTACCATAAAACAAAAATATATTGAAGGATTGACAGCCATTAACAGCAATATCACCATAGTAATTATTTTTTCTCAGTTTCTTGCAAATAGCTGAACACTAAGAGGCTGAGAACTAGGTCTGAAAAAGAGACGCTTCCAAGAAAGCTATGTTCTAATGGTTGTAATTATTGGAAAACCAAGAGTCAGGTGAGAGAAATGCATAAGAGCAAATTAAAAACTTTATTTACAAGATAGATATAAAATTTATATAAAAAATTAAAAATATATGCTTTCTTTAATATTTTGTATGTTATATTTTACATAAATATATATCTCTATATATTTTTTATATTTTATGTACTCAGATTTTTGTTACATATGGTATAAGTATTTTATGTATAATTTATATATATACATATAATAGAAAAGTATAAAATATATAAAAGGAACAAATAAATGGAAAATGTAATTAAAGAAAAGATACATAGGGCCAGCTGCAGTGACCTGGTGGTTAAGTTTGGCATGCTCTGCTTTAGTGGCCTGGGTTCGGTTTCTGGGCACAGACCTACACCACTCACCTGTCAGTGGCCATGCTGTCACAGCGGCTCATGTACAAAATAGAGGAAGATTGGCAACAAATGTTACCTCAGGGCAAATATTCCTTAGTAAAAAAGAGGAAGATTGGCAATAGATGTTAGGTCAGGGCAAATCTTCCTCTTTCCAAAAAAAAAAGAGATGTCCATTTACAATAGTATCCATGGATACCAAATATCTAGGAATCTAACAAGAGTTTTAGAATGCTTCTATAAAGAAAATAATAAAATATATTAAGATATATTTTTTAAAATAATTGGGGAAATATGCTTAAAAACAGGACAATATGTTTAGTGGTTTGGTCCTTCTGAAAGTCAGTGAAATACAAATCAAAACCAAAATTCAACGTCATTTTATACTAATTCAACTGGTAAAAATGAAAAAGTGTGACAATACAAAGTTTTGGAGACATGTGAGTCCGTAGAATCTCTTAAACTTACTGGTGTAAATGCAGTTTTGCACTCACTTTGGAAAGCAATTGACGTTATCTTCTTAAATATAAACACTCATTTACCCTCTAAGCTTTTTCATTTTTAGGATGATATATAAGAAAACATCTTGCATATACATAAAAGTAGATACTTACAAACATTTCCATAGCAGTACTGCTCAAAGTAGAAAGATATACCTAAATGTCCAAAAAAGAAATGTACATGAATCAGCCGAAATACAGTTAAACAAGGGGACATTATGCCATAGCTGAAACAAATAAAATTCAATGACATAGATGAATCTTAGCAATATAACATTAAAAGAAAAATGGAAGCCTGAAAATATTACTTACAACAGGGTACTTTTTTAATAAAGTTAAAGCAAAACTTCTAACACAACAATATATATTCTTTTGGCATATGCAGGCAAATTTTAAAAAAGGAATAAAACATATAAAAGGAAAGCAAGAAGTTTTAAGTCAAGATAGAGAAATAGATAGCAGATTTACCTTCCTTCCAAAAAGAGCAACAACAAAAGTGACAAACATGCACAAGACATTACTGTTAATTACGGCAGTTGAAGTACTTAATACCAGAGACAGGAAACAACAGGGGAGCATTACAGTTGTCCTATAAGCCCTATAATTTTCTAGGCCGTGATGTACAAAGGAATAATTCAGACAGAGCCTGATCATCTTCCTGAGTTGAGCAGGTGGAGCGGGGAGTCTGGTGGAACAAAGATGGCTCAGTTTCATAGGGCAGAGCATGGAAGAGAAGAGAAGTGCCCAGAGAGAAACTTCCAGGGATCTATAAAGGGTCTTTGAATATTCAGTTGAGAACAGACCATAACATGCATGAGAGGAAACTATCCAAGTCCAGGGAAAGAATCACCTGAAAGGATTAGAGGGCACAGTGCCAAGCACTGCCAGCATGAAAAATCCTATAATTTAGGGGGCATTGAAAAGAGTACATAGAAGGCTCTTGCCTCACTAGTGGGCAAAAATGAACTTTAGTAAACTGCAGCTGTGTTACCACCTAACAACATTTAAAAACAAGACCCCAAAGGACAAAACTATTTACAAAGAACTTAAACATGCTTCTTAACAAAATTTAATGGTATTTTTTAAACACAAATCTATACTGCACACAACAGTGTAAAATCTAAAAGGCTTGACATCCAACTTAAAATTATCAGACATGTAAAGAAGCAGGAAAATACAACAAAAATCAATCAGTTGAAACAGACCCAGAAATGACACTGATGGCAGAATTAGTAGCCTAGGACTTAAAACAAATATTATGACTGAATTCCATATGTTCAAGAAGCCGAAGGAAAGATTCAGCATATTAAGAAGTGATACAGAAGACATGAAAAATACACATTAAAATTCAAGAGATAAAAATTGCAATGTCTGAAATAAAAAGTTCACTGGGTGAAATTAATGTGTATAAAAATATTGCAGATGAAAATAATCTGAATATATGGCAAGAGAAAATATCCCAAGTGAAACACATGAAGAATAAAACACTGGGAAACAAAATAAACACAGCATCAGTGATCTGTGAGAAAAGTCCAGGCAGCCAAATATATGTGAAATAGGAGTTTCCAAAAAGGAAATGGTGGTATTTGAAGAAATAATGACCACATGTTCCAAATTTGATGAAAATTATAAGCCCATAGATCCGAAAAAGCTGATCTAACCCCGAGTGTGCGCATGCGCACACACACACACAAAACCATGATGCAAATTCCATCAAGGCATATAATAATCAGCTTGCTTAAAACCAAGTATAAAACAAAAATAAAATTTTAAGCATTAGGTGAAAAAAGACACAGTAATCACAGAAAAACAATCATGAGAACAGCAGATACATTGTTGGAAATAGAGCAAACTAGAAGACAGTGAAGTAACATTGTTTAAAATACTGAAAGAAGAAAAATTATAAACACAAAATTCTTTATCAAGCAAAATAATCTTTCAAAAGTGAAGAATCAAAGAAAGAGTGTTTTCGATATATAAAAACTACATCAGCCACAGATGTGAATGAAAGCAAATGTTAAAGCAAGGTCTTCAAGCAGGAGGAAAATGACACTAGAAGGCAACATGGACATACACAAAGGAATGAAAAGCATCAAAAGTGGTAGCTACATAGGTAACTAAAAAGACGTACATTTCATTCAAAGATTAGTTGGCTGCTTAAAGCAAAAATAAGACGTTTCATTGGATTTATAACATTCGGAGTAGTAAAATATGCGAAAAGAATGGCACAAAGGCTAGAAGAGGAGAAATGGAAGCATATTATTGTAAGGTTCTTAAAGCATACTTCATGTGGTATAATATCACTTGAAGTTAGACAATAATAGCTTACTCTAAGGCAGTGCTAAAAACGACGTAAGAAAGAATTATAATTAATAAGATAAAAAAGCGAATAAACTGGAGTCATAAAAATTACACAATTTATTCCAAAGGACAGATGGGGTAGAAAAAACATCAAGATGGTAGATTTAACTCTCACCATATCAATAAAAACGTTCAAAATAAGTGGGCCTAGGATTTTTGCTTTCTGGAATATGGATTAGAGGACTTTTTTCCTAGTCCTCCTTCTAGGTACAACTAAAATCCCTGGACATTATGTATATAACAAACATAAGAAGACTTTAGAAGGTGGAGAGAAAGCAAATTGTTTGGAGACCTCAGGATGCAAGAAATGACATGGTGCCAGCTCCCTGGTTTATGTTTTTTTTAGGTTGTTTGACTTTTTGCCTCATATATACCAGACTTGGAGCTGAAGAACCTGGCAATCTGGAAATTCCAATGAGTGCAGAAAAATAAACCCCCTCAAAAACACACGGTGTCTAACCAAAGTATCAGAGAATGGGCAGCATAACAAGACAGAAAATGTTTAGACAATAACTGCTCTACTCCAACCAAACAATGCATAAAAATATGGGCCCATCCCTGGGCTGAGTGGAGAGCCTAGACTTCCATCCTTATCATGCTGTAACAGGGCACTCCAATACCCCTGCCAGAGTAGCTTTAGAGGAGGCTGAGTGAGGAGCTGGGACTTTTATGTCTGTTAGATTGTGTCCGGGTTCCTCCCACAGGTATCAGCAAATATAACACTGTCTGATGCAGCTCTAAATATATGTAGTGAAAATATTGCAGAAAATTATAAAGGGATGTACAGGGAGGTATAGTTTCTATATAAAGTGACTATACTCGTAGATTATAATGTTAGGCATGTATAATTTAATACACACAGCAATCACTAAAAAATAAAGATATGTAGTGAAAAACACTATAAACAAATCAAAATAAAATTCTAAAAACTGTCCAAGTATCAGATAGAAACGCAGGAAAAAGAAAACAGAGAAAGAAAAAAAATAGGAAAACAAAGAGAAAAGAAAAATAAAAACTAAGATGGCAGACTTAAGCCCTAACATATCAATAATTACACTGTAAATGATCTAGACACATCAGTAAAAAGACAAAGACTGGCAGAGTGGATTAAAAAAAATGATTCAACTATATGTTACCTATAAGAGACTTACTTAAAATATAATGACATAGGTGGGTTGAAAGTAAAAGGATGGAAAAATATATAACATGGAAACATTAACAAAAAGAAAGTAGGAGTAGCTATATTAATATCAGATAAAATAGAGTCCAGAGCACAGAAAATCACTAGACACAGAGAGGGACATCATACTATGGTAAATGGATCAACCACTAAGAAGCACATAGCAATCTTCAAATTGCCTGCACCAACAGAGTCACAAAATACATAAAGCAAAAACTGATTGATAGAAATTAAAGGAGAAATAGCTAAGTGCATAAATATAGTTGGATATATCAACGTTCTTCTCTCTAGCACAACTAGAGAGAAAGTCAGTGAGGATAGAAAAGAAGCAAACAATTATCAATGAACTTTACCTAATTAACATTTATAGAACACTCCATCAACCCACAGCAGCATATACTCTATTTCCAAAAGTGTATAGAAAATGTACTAAGATAAAGCATATATTTTGTATCTCCTTACATAATAACTGTATTTCTACATCAATCATATTTCTATGCACTAGCAATGACCACATGGACGTCAAAATTAACAAGTCAGTACTCTTTACAATCACTCAAAAATGAGATATTTAAGTGTACATCTAACAAAACATGTATAGGACCTGTATACTAAAAATTAAAAACATTGATGAAAGATATCAAAGAAGACATGAATAAATGGGGAGACGTACTATATTCATTGATTGAAAGACTCAACGTGGTAAAGATGTAGTTCTCCCTAAGTTAATATACAGACAACACAATTTCTAACAAAACTCAGCAAGATTTTCTATATGTCTAGATAATTTTATTCCAAAATTTATATGAAAATGTAAAGGAATTAGAATAGCTAAATAATTTTTAAATAGAACAAATGAGAGGAATCAATCTACCAATTTTATGACTTGTTATATACATACACTTATACACATGGTATAGCACTGGCAGAGGAACACATACATAGATAAATGAACTGAATAGAGAATCCAGTAGAATCACACAAATATATCTAACTGGTTTTTCACAAAGATGCAAAAAACAGTTCAATAGGAGATATATGGCATTTTCAACAAACAGTGCTGAAGCAAGTGGACATTCATAATCAAAAGATGACCTTCAACTTAAGTTTCACATGATACAAAAATTCACTCAGAATGGATCACAGAAGTAAATGCAAAACACAAAACTATAAAACTTTTAGAAAAAATACAAGAGATAATCTTCAGGATCCAGGGTTAGGCAAGAAATTCTTATACTTGAAACCATAAGCATCATCCATAAAAGGAAAAAAATTGATAGATTAGGCTGCATCAAAATTTATAAACTTTGTTCTGCAAAGAGATGTGAAGAGGATAAAAATACAAGGTGCAGAGTGGGAGAAAATATCTTCAAACTAAATATATGCTAAGAGACTAATATCTACAATGTATAGAGATTTGCCAAACTCAATTATAAAATATAAACTATTCAATTAGAAAATTGGCAAGAGAAATGAACAGACATTTCACCAAAGAGATAAACAACTGCCAAATCGGTATATGAAAAACTTTAAATGGACACTTTACCGAAAAAAGAGATGGATGACAAATAAATAAATGATAAGATGTTCAACATCATTAATCATTAGGAAAATGCAAATTAAAGCACAATGAGATATCACTAGGTACCCATTAGAATAACTAAAATAAGAAATAGTAACAACAACAAATGCTAACAAACATGCAGAGAAACTGGAACACTCATACAATGCTAGTGGGAAGCCACTCTGTTCATAACTAGAATGTCCTTCATGAATGAATGGTTAAACAAACTGTGGCAAATCTATGATGTGGAATACTACTCAGCAGTAAAAATGAATGGATTATTGATTGATACCCATAAAATTCTGGATGAATCTCCAAATAATTATGTTGCATGACAACAGTCACTCCCAAAAGATAACAGATAGTTTGATGTGTACAACAATCTTGAAATGACAAAATTACAGAAGAGGAGAACAGATTAGTGGGGGCCAGTGATTAAGGAAGAGGTGGAAGAGAAGTGGTTGTGACTGCACAAGTGCAACATGAGGCTTCTTTCTACTGAGAGAAATACTCTCTATCTTGATTATGTTAATATCAATATCTTGGTTGTGATAGTGTATTATAATTTTTCAAATTCTTCCTATTGAAGGAAATTGGGTAAGAGGTATACAATGTCTCTGTGTTATTTCTTATGGATGCCTGTAAATTTCCAACTATCAGAAAAAGTTTAATTAAAAACTATATTTAAATTAAATAAAAATTAAATGGCATAATTATTCCAATTAAGAGGAAGATATTATCTGATTAGATAATATAGTGAGACTCAACACTTGATGCCTATAAGAAACCCAGTTTAAATATAAGGACACAAATGAGATAACATTCAAAAATGGAAAAAATACGCCATCCTGACTTAAAGGAAGCTAGAGGTGCTATATTAATATCAGACAAAGTAAATTTCAGAAAAAATAATATTATCAGATATAAAGAAATTCATTTTATAATGATCAGGGGTTAGTTCATCAAGAAGACACAAAAATTCTGAATGCTTATGTAACTAATAACAGACCTTCAAACTACAAAAAGCAAAAGCTGATAAAAATGCAAGGAGAAATAGACAAATCCACAAATGTAATCAGAGATTTCAATACACTTCTTTCAATAGAAGATTGAACAAATTAGTAAAAAATCAATTAGCATGTAAAAGATTACAACACTATCAAACAAATTTAATTAATATTTATAGAATGCTGTTGATAACAGAAAAATACACATTATCTTCAAGTCGACACTAAATATTTATCAAAAAGACCATATTCTGGACCATAAAACAAGTCTTAAAGTATCTAACATGATTCAGGCCTTACAAAGTATTTTTTCTAACCAGAGTGAAATCAAATTAGAGATCAATAATGGAAAAATATTGCAACATTCCCTAAATAATTGGGAACGAAAGAATCAGTTCTAAATAACTTAGTGTCAAAGAAGAAATGAAAAGGGAAAGTAGAAGATATTTGAACTGATTTTTTAAACACAACACCAAAAGCATTACCTATAAGTAAAAAATTGATTAATTGAACTGTATTAAAATTAAGAACTTTTTGTCTTTGAACACATTATCAAAGGAATGAAATGACAATCCACAGTGTGGGAAAAAATATTTGAAAATAATATATCTGACAAAAGATTTATAAGCAGAATATATAAAAATAAATTTCAAAATCAATACTAAGAAAATAAACAACTGAATTTTAAAAAATAGGCAATGATTTAAAGACGTATTTTACCAAAGAAGAGATATGGATGACAAACATGCATATAAAAAGAAGTTCAACATCATTGCTCATCAAGGAAAAGCAAAGTAAAACCACAATGAAAGGGGACTTTCGGTTTCTGCTTCCAAATGTAAGGAGCTTGGAAATCACCACCCTGTCCTAACAAGTGAAAAGCTAAACATATTGAATAATCAGCCACTCTGCTTGGATCCATAAGAGAGAATAGAACATAGGGCAGACTGCTTCTTTCAAATTGCAGACACAGACAGGCAAATACAGGGAGTCACAGCCTGCCAAGCAGAGGCTCAGGAGCAGAAACCACTGTGGAACCTATTGCTGGAGTATATCATGTCCAGCTTTCAAGGAAAAATTACAAGACGTAACAAAAAGCAAAATACACATTTAAAGAGACAGAGTAAGACATGGCAGGGACGTTGGAATTATCAGACCAAGAATTTAATATAGTGACTAATATACTAAGGGCTATAATGGATAAAGTAGACAAAACTCCTTCATGTGAGTAGTTATATGCAAGAACAGATGTGCAATATAAACAGAAAATGGACATCCTAAGAAAGACACAAAAAGAACTGCTAAGGATAAAAACCACTGTTACAGAAATGAAAAATTCCTTTGATGGGCTTATTAGAAGACTGGACATGGTTGAGGAAAGAATCTCTGAGCCAGAAGATACAGATAGAATGCTCAAAAACTGAAAAGCAAAGAGAACAAAGACTGAATAAAACAGAACGAGATATCCAAAGACAATGGGACAACTACAAAATGTTTAATATACACGTAATTGGAATACCAGAGGAGAAGAAAGAGAGAAAGAAACAGAAGGAATGTTTGTAACAATTATGAGTGAGAATTTCCCCTCAATTAATGTCAGACACCAAACCACATATCCAGGAAGCTCAGAGAGCACCAAACAGGGTAAATGCCCAAAAATGATACTTAGGCATATCATTTTCAAATTACAGAAAAGCAAAGATAAAGAAAAAATCCTGAAGAAAGACGGAGGGAAGAAAAACACTTTTACCTATAAAGGAACAAAGATAAAATTAAATCTGATTTCTAGTCATAAACCACGCAAGAAAAAAAGATTGGAGTGAAATATTTAAGGAGTTAAAAGAAAACATCTATCTGCCCAGAATTTCATATACTGCGAAAGTATCCTTCAAAATAAGAGGTAAATATAAAGATTTTCTCAAAGAAAAACCAAGGGAATTTCTTGTCAATAGACTTGCCTTGTAAAAAATGTTGAAAGAAGCTGTTTAGAGAGAAGGAAAACAATATAGGTCAGAAATTTGGATCTACATAAAGAAAGGAAGAGTACTGAAGAAGAAATAAGTGACAGTAAAATAAAGTTTTCATTTTTCTTATTCTTAATTGATCTAACAGATAAAAATTTGTTCAAAATAATAATGGCAAAAAGGTATTCAATTTGTATGCTTATGTGTATCTTATGTGTATATCTATGCTTATATGTATAAGTAAAATGAGTGACAGCGATGTTACAAGGATGGAAGAAGGGAATTAGGATTATTTTGTTATTATGAGGTATTAATGCTACCCATGAAGTGGCATAGTGCTACCTGAAAGTGCACTTAGATTAGAAGTAAATAATTACTGCCAACTCTACAACAACCACTAAAAAAAGTAAAATAAGAAGTATAACTGATATGTTGAGAAATGAGAGAAAATGGAATTATATAAAATGCTCAATTAAAACCACAAAAGGCAGAAAAAGAATGGAAGACAAAAATAGGAACAGAGAACAAAGGCAACATATAGAAAATAGTAACGAATTTGGTAGATATTAATTCAACTATAATAATAATCACTTTGCATGTCAATAGTGTAAGTACACCAATTATAATGACAGAGATTAGAGAGTATCAAAAACCAAGACCCAGCTATAGGTTGTCTACAAGAAACCCACTTTAAATATAAAGGCACGTATAGATTAAAAGCAAATGAGTGGTGAACAATATGCCATGCTAAAACTTCAAAAGGAAGCAAGAGTAGTTATATTAATTTCAGAAAGGAAAGACTTTAAAGTAAGAAATTCATCAGGAATAAAAAAGGTCATTACATAACAATAAAGTGGTCAATTATCCGAGAAGACATAACAATGTTTAACACGTATGCACCTAACAACAGAGTGTCAAACTATATAAGGCAAAAACTGATAGAATTATGATAAGTAGAGGAATTTGTTATGATAGTTGGAGACTTCTAAACCCCTTCACTCAGAAATGGACAGATCCAGCAGGCAAAAATTTGGTACCAACTTACTTGAACTCAACAATAGCATCAATCAACTGGATATGACTGACATCCATAGACTATTTCATCAAACAACAGAGGAATACACATTCTTCTTAACTTCACATGGAATATTCACCAAGGTAGACTACATTTGGGCCATAAAACAAATCTTAACAAATTTGTAAAGAAAAAAAAATCATATAATGTCTGCTCTCAGACCACAATGGAATTTAACTAGAAATCAACAACAGAAAGATAACTGGAAAATCCAAAAATACATGGAGATTAAACAACATACTTTTAAATAACAAATGGACCAAAGAAGTAAGTGAAAGTAAAATAAAAATTTTATTCTTCTTATTCTTAATTGATCTAAGAGATAAAGAGATAGCTAACAGATAAAAAAATCAAAAATCAAAAAATATTTTCAACTAAATAAAAATAAAAATACAACACATCAACATTTGTGGAATACAGTGAAAGCAGTGCTTAGAGAGAAAAGTTTGGCACTGAATACATATAGTAGTAAAGAAAAATATCTAAATTCTATAAAATAAGCTTTCACTTTAGGAAACTAGAAATAGAAGAGCAAATTAAATCCAAAGTAGAAGAAAATAAATAATAAAAATTCCAGCAGAAATAAATGAAATTGAAACAGGAAATCAACAGAGAAAATCAATAAAACAAAAAGCTGCTTCTTTGAGAAGATCAATTAAATCAATAAGCCTCTAACTAAGAAAATGAGAGAATACAAATTTCTACTATCAAAAATGAAGGAGAGTATATCACAGATACCATGGAAATTAAATGAATAATAAAGAAATACTATGAACAATTCTATGCTCACAAATTTGATAATCTAGATGAAATATGTCAATTCCTTGAAAGACATAATTTTACAAAATATATAAAATGAGATAGATCATCTGAATAGGACTAAATCTATTAAAGAAATTGAATCAATAGTTAATAACCTTCCAAAACAGAAAGCACCAGAGGGGTGCACTGGTAAATTCTACCAAACATTTAAGGAGGAAAATATTCCATGTCTATACAGTTTCTTTCAGAGGCTAGAAGTGGAGGGGATACTTTCCATAAGGCCACTATTACCATAATACCAAAGCCAGACAGACATTACAAGAAAACTACAGACTGATATTTCTCAAGAACATAGACGCAAAAATTCTCAACACAATATTATCAAACCCAAAAAAGTATAAAAAGAATTAGACACCATGACACGTGGTATTTACCTCGAGTAGGAAAGGCTGATTCAACACTTGAAAATTAGTTAATGTAATCTAAACACTTTAGCAGACTAAAAAAGAAAAATCACATGATAATATCAATAGATAAAGAGCATTTGACAAAATTCAACATCCATTCATGATAAAAGCTCTCAGTAAATTAGGAATAAGGGGAACTTTTTCAACATGATAAAGACTATAAAAACCCTACAGCTAACATCATACTTAATGGCAAGAAACTCTAAGCTTTCTCTCTATGAGGCACAAGGCAAGAACTTCCCCTCTCAACCCTAATTTTCAACATTGTACTGGAAGTCCTTACCAATGAAATAAGGCAAGAAAAGGAAATAAAATGAATACAGATTGAGAAAGAAGACAGAAAACTGCTATTATTCACAGATGACATGATTATCTATGTAGAAATCCAATAGAATCATCAACAACAAAAATCCTCCTAGTACTAATAAACAATTGTATCAAGGTTGCAAAATGCAAGGTTATATACAAAAGTCAATTGCTTTCCCATATATTAACAATGAACATTTGGAATTTGAAATTTAAAACGCAATACCATCTATATTAGAACCTCCAAAAATGAAGCACTTAGGTATAACTCAAACACAATATTTATAAGATTTATATGAGAAAAACTACAAAACTGATGAATTAAATCAAAGAACTAAATAAATGAGACATATTCCATGTTCATGGTAAGAAAGAGTCAATATAGTCAAGATGTCAGTCCTCAACTTCATCCATTGATTCAACACAATCCCAATCAAAACATGAGCAAGTTATTTTATGGTATAGACAAACTGATTCTAAAGTTTATATGGAGAAGCAAAGATCCAGAATAGCTAACACAGTATTGAAAGAGAAGTGCAAAATTGGAAGACTGATGCTACCCAACTTCATTACTTACCATAAAGCTACAGTAATCCAGCCAGAAATGTATTGGTGAAAAAACAGACAAGTCTACGGAACAGAATAGAGAGCCCAGAAATAGACCCATGTAAACATAGTCAACTGATCTTTGACAAAGGAGCAAAGGCAATATAGTGGAGCAAAGATAATCTCTTCAACAAATGGTGCTAGAATAACTGACATCCCCATGCAAAAGACAATAAATCTAGACTCAGACCATACACTCTTCACAAAAATTAACTGAAAACAGATCATAAACTTAAATGTAAAATGAAAAACTATAAAACTCCTAGAAGATGACATAGAAAAAATTCTAGAACACCTTGGGTATGGTGATAACTTTTTAGTTATAACATCAAAGACGTGATCCATGAAAGCAATATTTGAAAAGCTAGACTTCATTTAAAATTAAAATCTTCTGCTCTATGAAAGACAATGTCAAGAGGATAAGAAGGCAAGCCACAGAGTGGGAAAAACTATTTGCAAAATATACATCTGATAGAGGTTTGTTATCCAAAATATACAAAGAACTCTTAAAACTCAACAATAAGAAAACAAATACCCAGTTAGAAAATGGGCCAAAGATCTTAACAGATACCTCACAAAGGAAGATAGCCTAAAGGAATTGAAAACTTATGTCCACATTAAAACTTGCATGCAAATGTTTATAGCAGCTTTATTCATAACTGCCAAAACCTGGAAGCAACGAAGATGTCCTTGAGTAGAGGAATGGCTAAATAAACCGTGACATATCTGAACAATGGAACATTAGTGCTAAAAATAAATGAGCTATCAAGCCATAGAGCGATATGGAGAAATCTTAAATGCATATTACCAAGTGAAAGAAGACAATCTGAAAAGACTACATGCTATATGATTACAGTTCAACCATATGACATTCTGAAAAAGGCAAAACTGTGCAGATAATAAAAAGAACAGTGATTGCCAAGGATGGGCTGAGGGAGAGATGAGTAGTCAGAGCACAGAGGATTTTTAGGGCAGTGAAATACCCTGCATGATTTTATAATGATGGATATATGTCATTACATATTTGTTCAAACCCACAGAATGTATAGCATCAAGAGTGAACCCTAAGATAAGCTATGGGCTTGGGGTGATTATGATGTGTCAGTGTAGGTTCATCATGTACCACTCTTGTGAATGATATTGATAATGGGAGGAGCTATGCATGTGAGGGGGCACAGGGGCGTATGGGAGATCTCTGTACCTACCATTCAATTTTTTGGTAAACATAAACTGCTCTAAAAAAAGGTCTTTAAAAAAAAAAACCCAGAATCATATATCACTAAACACCTGTTAGAATATGTAAAATTAAAAAAGACCGACCATAGCAGGGGTTGGCTAGGATATATATTAACTTGAACTCTCATACACTGTTGGCAGGAATATAAAATGATACACGCACTTTGGAAAATAGTTGGTAGTTTCTTTAAAATCTATACCTATCATACAACCCAGTTATTTCGCTTCTTGGAATCTTTCCAAGAGAAAGGAAAGCATGTGGTCCCATAAAGACCTGTGACAAATCTTCATCGAAGCTTTAGAAATAGCCCAAAACTTAAAACACTTCAAATATCCATCAACAAGTGAATGAATAAACAAATTGTGGCATGTCTATATATTGGAACACTGCTCAGTAACAAAGAGGAATGAACAATGATACAGCAACATGGATGAATCTCAAAAGCATTATTTTGAGTGAAGGAAGTTGGAAGAAAAATATCTTTTTTGTTTTCATTTATCTAAACTCTAGAAAATGCAAACTAATCTACAGTGATAGAAAGCATATCAGTGATTGCCTGAAGATAGGGGCTCAGGCAGAAAGGAGCAAGAAGGAGAGATTACAAGATTAAAATGGAGAATGAGGAACTTTTGGGTTGATGGATGTGTTCATAATCTTGATTGTATTGGTGTTTTACATATATATGTATACATATATGTCAGATCTTACCAAATTGTATACATTAAACATGTGAAGTTTATCTGCAAAACATATGTGATAAGGGGTTAATAGCCGAAATATATAAGGAACTCAGACAACTCAAGAGCAAAAAACTGAATAATCTGATTAAAAATGGGCAAAGGACCTAAATAGACATTTTTACAAAGAAGATTTTCAAATGGCCAACAGATATGAAAAGGTGCTCAACATCACTAACTATCAGGGAAATGTAAATCAAAACTACAGTATGATTATCACCTCATAACCCTCAGAATGGCTATTATCAAAAAGACAAGAGATAAAGTGTTGGCAAGGATGTGGAAAAAGGAGAACCCTTGTACACTGTCGGGAATATGAATTGGTATAGCCACTGTGGAAAAAAGTATGGGGTTTTCTCAAAAAATTAAAAATAGAACTACCATATGATCCAGCAATTCTACTCCTGAGTATATAGCTGAAGAAAATTAAATCATTATCTCGAAAAAAGTATCTGCTCCCCATGTTCATTGCAGCATTAGTCACAATAGACAATGCATGGAAACAACCTAAGCATCCACTGATGGATAAATGGATAAAGCAAATATGGCATATACATATAATTGGATATTATTTAGCCATAAAAATGAAGGAAATCCTGTCATTTGAACAGCATGGATGACTCTTGAGGGCACTATGCTAAGTGAGATAAATTAGACAGTAAAAGACAAATACGATAAGATCTCAATTACTTCTGCAATCTAAAAAAACAAACTCATAGAAACAGAAAACAGATCGGTGGTTGCCTGAAGCATGGGCTGGGGCAGGTATGGGTGAATTTGGTCAAAAGGTACAGATTTCCAGTTATAAGATAAATAGGTCCTGTAGATATGATTACAGCGTGGTGACTATAGTTAATAACATTCTATTGTATATCTGAAAGTTGCTAAGAAAGTAGATCTTAAAACTTCTCATCACAAGAAAAAAAATTGTAACTGTGTGAGGTGATGGATGTTAACCAAATTGATTGTGGTAATCAGATTTGCAATGTGCTGCACACCTTAAAGTTACACAATGTTATATGTCAATTACATCTCAATAAAACTGGGGGAAAATGCTATGTTAATTACATGTCAATAAAGCCATTCAAAAATGAAAGCAAGAAAAGGTAAACATCTATTTGGGATAATGTTTACCCCAGTAGAGAGAGTTAGAGGTTTAAATTGTGGGAAGATCTTAGTTAGCTCTATTTTATTGTTAAGATCCTAGCTTTTGTGTTGAGTGATGAGGTCAAGGGTGCTTTTTATATTACCAAAAGTAGTAAAATGAGGGCCAGCCCAGTGGCACTAAGTTTGTATGCTCTGCTTTGGCAGCCCAGGGTTTTGCTGGTTCGGATCATGGGCATGGACCTACATACCGCGCATCAAGCCATGCTGTGGCAGCATCCCACATAGAAGAACTAGAAGGACCTACAACTATGATATACAACTATATACTGGGGCTTTGGGGAGAAACAAAAAGGAGGAAGATTGGGAACAGATGTTAGCTCAGGGCCAATCCTCCTCACCAAAAATAATAACAATAATAAAACGAGTAGATAATATCATGGAAGAATGATCCAATGATGAGAGTACATTTTATTTTATTTTAAATTTTTATTTGTTTGTTTACTTATTTATTTATTTATTTTTTGAGGAAGATCAGCCCTGAGCTAACATCTGCCACCAATCCCCTTTTTTTGCTGAGGAAGACTGGCCCTGAGCTAGCATCCATGCCCATCTTCCTCTACTTTACATGTGAGATGCATGCCAGAGTGTGGCTTGACAAGTGGTGTGTAGATCCGAATCGGCGAACCCCAGGCCACCGAAGTGGACGTGTGAACTTAATCACTGTACCACCAGTCCCGCCCCAAGTGTACACCTTAAAACAATGGTTGTAAGGGTTAATATGATTCTCTATATCTGTCCTCCAAAAATTAATAATAATAATTTTTTCCAGGGTCTATTCAAATGTTAAACCTTCACAGTATATTACAGGAACAAGTTAAGTTCTACATTATCTTGGAGCAGAAGATTCCATTTTTAATCCTATTTCAAATTTGTATCTGCAGAGAAATAATAATGCACTAACTACAGTTTCCCCAAGGTATGCTTTTGCGTATTTTGGCAGTTATCCTTCCGGATACTTTCTGTTTCATAATGGTCAAGTCTAGCACAAGGAGAATGCCACATACAAAATCACTTTTTAAAATGAGTTGCAGGAAGCTGCATCTCCTCTGTGACCTATGCCATTTTTTTGTGCCTTCAGACTTGAAACTTCGCAAGCGAGTCTGTGTGGAGTGGCTGCTAATGCCCTGACTTTTGGAAAGGTGGAAAGATATTAGCCTTCAATTGCCTCATTTTTTCTTGTGGTGAAGGGTGGGATGATGTGTGGATATCTGATGTTTTTCCAAGGTTTCTGGCAAGTGTCACACCTCTGACCATGATCTCAACCGGAGGACATGAGCCAATTATTTCCCTGTTGGTTTTTCTCCTTTAATATATGAGCTTGTAACAGACCTTAAATCATGGTTTGGTAATGTATTTAAATCTAGGAATCTAATGGTCCTGAAATGCTCAGTTTTTGCTAGAAAGATAATGAAATAAACTGACTAATAGCTACAAATCCTTCAGAACAGATGTTGGTGGAGGGCTTTTCTCATTGCACAAATCCAGGCAGAAAACACATAGTAGAATACAATCTGAAAGATGGCCCTGCAGTTGAACAAGCATTCAGCCCTCAACGGTTAGAGAAAAGCATAAGATATATCAGAAGTCGATGTGTAATCTTTTATGTTCATGACTAAATTTTACTCTCCAGGAGTAAAATTAATTGTTAGTTATTCAAAAGATTATTACATAACTTTTCTGATTTTAGGAATCTTTATATTTGACACTTTTAGAAAAAGGATTTGGTAAAATGACTTCCTAATAAGTTTTGAACATATACAAATAAGTTACTGTTCATAGTCTTAAAAATACTCGAAATCTTGCGCAAGAAATCCTGGAAATAAATTTCCACTTTGTACCCATTGGTATTGCCACTTCTTCCCAACATATTTCAAATAACAATTGATTTAACCTATGTTTTCCAAAAATAGAGAAAGGTGAAACAAAAAAACCCAGCAGCTGAGAACAGAGCTATGAAATAGAGCACCAGAGGTTTTCAATACACTCAGTCCTGCATGCTCCCTCCTCATACCACATATATCCCATCTACCAGATACCTTCTGGATGGTGGAGGTCCTTGATCTCTACAAAAGTCACAGTATAAGAATGTCAGCGGAGGGGCCAGCCTGATGGCTCAGTGGTTAAGTTTGCACGTTCCGCTTCAGCATGGAATTCACAGGTTCAGATCCTGGGTGTGGACCTACGCACAGCTTGTCAAGACATGCTGTAGCTCAGGGCTAATCTTCCCCCCACAAAAAAAACAATGTTAGCGGAGCAGATACAGTCTCCTCTGCTACAACTGGCCCTGTGCTGTAATTGACCTTCGTCTATGTATCTAATGCCCCATGATATTTTCAATTATTTCCTTGGGTTAAGCAGGGTAATGCTTATTTCTAGAGGCAGAATAACTATATCTAATGGAGTTCATAATTGTTATGGTATTATCTTTCTACTCCCGAATTGATACCAATTTATACATCATTGATGGTAAATGAGAAGTCAATTGTCTTCAACTCTAACCAGCACTGAGTTTTGTCATCTTTGCCACCTTGATTTGATTTATATAAAATAAAACCCAGGAAGTTAAGTTATTAGGTAATGTGGCCATGTGTCTTGTACTACAGTTTTTATGAAAATCTCACCAATTGACTAGCTTTTGAATATGACATTTGGTATTTACATATCAAAGTGTAATAGAAATATTTACCTAGAGTGTTCTAAATCTTAGCAGACATTCTTAGTCTAGGAGGTCAAAACTTCAGCACCTCTCTGTTGTGGAAAACTTAATTTCTCTTATTCTTTAACTTGATAACTTTTACTTTCCTTAAGAAATAATTTTCAGTATCTACTCATACTGCATAAGTGAATATGCATTATTTATAGGAAGTTTAATAACTAACATGTGTTTGACCTACTAATCTGATGCAATATACAGTGCCCCACAGTGACAAAAACTCATTAAGATATTGCAGAGAAACTGGTGTTAAAATTCAGCAAATGTAATAAAAATTCATATTGGATTAAACAGTAAAAATGAAAATGATATTCAGTAAGAAACTAAACCTTAGTCTTTAAGCTTCTCAGCAAGAGCGATAAATTAGAATGACATCAACAGGGAGAAAGCCACAGAAAAGAATGACATTAGCTAGATTCCTTTTTTTGCTAGAATTCTTGCTTAAAAAATATTCAATGGAAAACTTATACACATGTACACGGTATGTATGCATGCACACACAGACACTTCCTCAAAATTCTAAATACTACCTGCATAAATTTTTTATCTTTTATTTAACAAAATACATCTCTATCTTTCTTCAATCCAGTCCTAAGTCTTGGATAGCTTGTATACGTGACAAGCACTTTAGATCAGAACAGCATAGATATTTATAAACCTTCATAACTATTTATTCTTCCATGTGTTTAATACAGATCTTATTTTTAAAATTAATTCCTTTTGTCCCAGTTACCCTTTTTTGCCCTGTGACTATATGTTCAGCCTCTAGTTTTAGCAATCCATTCTGCAAATTCCATTATGAGTGAATTTGCTAAGTAAGATGCTATGGACGATTGGCACAGAAGCATCATTACTATCAGAAAACGTGGCTCTAATTATATTCCTATTGACAGTTCAATCTTTATGCAAGAAAGGCTCTGTACCATACCTTCTATAATAGAGGACTTGGCAATATTTACCAAACAATTTAGGTGGATGGCGGAGACGCAGTTTAATTCAGAAATACCCTTAAATAGGTAAATTCTCCCACTTTATTGTTCATGTTTCTAAAGGGTTCTTCCTTATTGGAATTAAAGCAAGGGTCCTTGGATGTTTTTATGAGGCTGTAACATTCCTACTGCCCCAGAGGGACATTAATTCTCAGGCTCCATTTATTGATAGACATTTGGGGAAAAGATAATTAGGCAAGTCATAATCATTTAGACAACTAGGTAACCAACCCAAAAAACTCAAATATTTTGGATAGTTGGAGTTTTCTGGGTTTCAAAAAACAGTGATCAGCATCTCACTTCGGGTGGGATTATTTGGATGATTTTCTAGAGCGTTTAGTCAAAGTTAGCTGCACACATAGCAGCTAAAATTTTGATAGAAAATCTAAGATCTTTGTGCTTTGAAGAACCAGAGAACAAAATTTGAGGCAAATAACAGCTGCTTAAAAATTATGAGGATCCAATAAAGGTGAGAACTAGAGAAAGAAATCCCCAAATTTTGTGTATAAACTCTGCCCAAATCTGTTTTACTCCTGAGCTGCGTGTGCTCCTGTTAGCCTCCAGAAAAGGAAAAACAGATTAAACTAAACTGAGAGTTGAGATACAGAATGTGTAATTGAATTCCTGCAAGTTAATTGCCTGTAAAAAACAAAAATAGCAACAACAAAATTTAAAACATTTTCAAATGAGTAAAACAGGGTCCTCAGCATCCACAGCATCACAACTCTCAAAATACAATCCAAAATTATTCTACATGTGAAGAAGCAAAAAAATTCGGTACATTTTGAATAGAAAAAAACAATCCTGAGACAATCTATATGTTACAATTAGCAGACAAATATTTTTAATAGCAATTACAACAATATTCAAGGATGTTAGGGAAAGTATGCTCACAAAGAATAAATGGATAGAAAATAGAAAAGAAATAAAAAGTATAAAAAGAAACAAATAGGCATTATGTAAGTAAAAAAATACAATATCTGAAACTTAAAAAAAGAAACTCCTAACAAATAATACAGATGAGAGAAAGTCAGCAAACTTGGAAAGAGAAAAAATTCAAAAAAAATGAATTGAGCCTCAAGAATATGTGGAACTGTATCAAAAGATCCAATATACTGGTTATTGGAGTCCCAGAAGAAGACAAGAAAGCAAATTGGGCAGACAATGTATTTGAAGAAATAATGGCCACTATTTTTCTCATTTGGTGAAATATATAAATTTAAAGTTTCTTGAAGTTTTGCAAACATCAAGCATGATAAATATGAAGAAAACCATGCCTAAGGCACATCATAGTCAAAACACCAAAAGTTAAAGATAGAAAAAAATCTTGAAAGCACACGAATAAAAACCAAAAACCCAGCGCATTACCTACAGAAGAACAATTTGAATTAACACGGATTTCTCATCAGAAAATCTACAGGTGAAAAAGCAGTGAACCGACACCTTGAAAGTAATTTAAGAAAAAACTGAGTTCTTTATTCAGAAAAACTGCCCTTTAAGAATGAACGCGAAATGAAAACATTTTCAAATAAAGAAGAAAGTCTAAGATGATTCATTTCCAGCAGATCAGCACTAAAAGAAATGCTAAAGGAAATTTCTCAGAACAGTACAAAGCAAACATTACTACATTGTCCTGTGGGTCTTATAATTCCATGTGTATGTAATACATATAACAGCTATGGCATAAAAGATGGCTGCAAGATATGTACATTTTATGTAAAATGGTAAAATATTAAGACTATGTAGAATGAAAAATAAAGAATATATATTGTAATCCTTAGAGCAATCACTAAAAATAATGTAAATGGCCAAGCTAAAAAAGTCATTGGATATATTAAAGTAGAATTCTAATGATACTTAAATAATCCAAAAATATGCAGAAGAAAAAGAACCAAAAATACAAGTAACAAACAGAAAACAAATAGCAAAAGGATAAACCCAAATCACAACTATGTGAATACTTACAATAAATATTAATGGACTAAGCCCTCCAATTAAAAGTCAGTGAGTATCAGAATGGATAAAGTAAAACAAACACCATTCAACTATCTACTATCTACAAGAGTTTCCTTTTAAATATAAAGACATAGATAAGTTAAAAGCAGGTGGATGGAAAAAAGGTATGTCATGCTTACAGTATGCCTAAGAAGGCTGGAGTGGCTATGTTAATATCAAACAATCTAGTCTTTAACAGAAAAGTATTTTCAGAGGTAAACAGGGATAATTCATAATGATAGAATTCTCAATTTACCAAGAATACATACAATCGTATATGTTTATGTGCCTAAAAACAGAACTTCAAACATATGAACAAATTGACAGAATTAAAGAGACAATTTCACTCTTACAGTTGGAGTTTTCATCATCATTCTCTCAGCAATTAATAGAGCACCTAAACCAAAAGAATCAGTAGGCAGATTGTTTCAATAACAGTGTCAACCACCTTGAATTAATTGATATAGAACACTGCCCAACAACAGGAGAAAACATATTCTTTTCATAAGCGTGTAAGATGCTCACCATGACAGATATAAAGCAAGTCTCAATAAATTTGAAAGCATTAAATCAAGCATAGTGTGTTCTCTGGCCACAGCAGGTATAATTATAAGTCAAAAACCATAAAATACCTAGGAGGACCACAAATATTTTCAAATTAAACAAGGCACTTCTAAATAACCCATGGGTCAAAAAAGAAATCACAACTGAAATAGTACAATATTTCAAACGGAATGATAATAACGATTCAGCATATCAAAATTTGTGAGATACAGCTTAATCAGTGCTGAGGGATATTACAGCTTTAAATGATTATGGTAGAGATGGAACAGTGATCACTCTATATCAGAGACAAAGGAGAAATCCAAGAGAAGGAGATGAATTTTAAGGCCCCCAAGGCCAAAACAGGTTATTTGATGTCTTTGGAAAAAGGATAGCTTTTTAAATTTGGACTTTCTAGTCTTTGTATATCTCCTTTCCTTCTTTCCAAGAAAGTCCCAATGTTTAGTTAACTAGATAAATTTGGATTCACTGTAGGTGCTTCTTCCATTTCTTTCGTACGACTTCACCCCTCATTTTCTGATCCTGTGTCTTTGATTGATGGTCCCTAAATAAACAAGGCTGAATTAATCCTCTGCCAGATTCAGTGGTATTCTTGTTCTAGTATCCACACTAGTACTGATGTTGATATAGAAGTCATTCAGATTTTCCTGAGGATTAGAACGTAACCACTCTGAAGGGCTGAGGTGGGCTATTCCTACAGGCATTCTTTGCCAAAGCCAAACCTCACCTTTGGGAGCTGTGGAAATGAGTCCCTGGTTCACAGACATCCTTCCAGTGAAGCTAAAAGTTAGGCTCAAAACTTTTCTATGTGGTTTCCCAGCCTAAATCTTTTGAACTACTCATTTGAAAGTCTGGATTCAGAATGAGAAAGAGAACCTATATGGTCCTCAAATCCAGAGTTGATCTCTGAGCTGGGAGAACAAGCCTTGACCTGACAAAGGAAGCATCATTTCCATATAGCACACGCTAGACAGACTCAGAGAGATGAAAAATGTAAGATTTGTGGGGTTTTTAAAAAATTTTTCTTTTTTCTGGTGAGGAATATTGGCCCTGAACTAATATCTGTTGCCAATTTTCTTTTTGCTTGAGGAACATTGTCCCTGAGCTAACAACCATGCCAATCTTCCTCCACTTGTATATGGGACACCACCACAGCATGGCTTGATGAGCAGTGGGTAGGTCCAAACCCAGGATCTGAACCTGTGAACCCAAGACCACCAAAGTGGAGTGTGTGAACTTAGCCACTATGCCACCAGGCCAGCTCCTGGGTTTTTTATATTGTAAGTTTTAACAAGCTTATAATCAGTTTATCTTATTTAACAATCCAAATTTTAAATGATGATGAGAGAGTTGGGGTTTAGAAGATCAAATCTTGGTTTTAATCTCTCTGTTTTCCTGCCATATAAATACAAACCATGTAACATCTAAAACAGCACTCTCTGGGACAGCCCCACGGCATAGTGGTTAAGTTCTCACACTCCAATTCAGTGGCCTGGGGTTCACTGGTGTGGATCCTGGGTGTGGACCTACACTCCACTCAAGCCATGCTGAGGTGGCATCCTATATACAAAACAGAGGAAGATTGGCACAGATGTCAGCTCAGCAACAATCTTCCTCCAGCAAAAAGAGGAAGATTGGCAACAGATGTTAGCTCAGGGCCAATCTTCCTCACCAAAAAATAAAAATAAGAAAAGATAAAATAAAATGGCACTCTCTATCCATAATAGATTTAGTGTGTACAATCAAAACAATGCAGTATTGATGGTCAAGAAATTTTATTTCCTTCCATTATTTTATTTGGTAAAGAAATATAATGTGTGGCATATATGTAATCTAATTTAGTGGCCATTGTTTAATAGACACATTAACTTTCTAAAAATGTCATTGTTGCTTTACGGTTTGTGGGAAAACACCACACCTAATATTATTGTGTGTGTGCTAAATTTTATTGCATGTAAATAAGGATGTTGAGGGAATAAGATGTTATTGTTCTGTGATCTACTATGGCAGGTCTTTTAGGAGATTACTGCACTGTGTGTTTCAGGGAAAGGGAAAAAAAATTAGAGTTAAATTATTTTGGGGGTTAAATGTATTAATCACCACCATTTTACAAAGGAACGCTCATCCCATGTGTCTCTCATGCTGGTAAGTTGTACTTAGTTCAAGATTCCAGGGAATGTTAGAGAAAAAGAAAAAGGATTATTTAAAAGTAGTTTGTATATGACTGACGTAAGAAATCTCGGAAGACCAGATTCCAGGTGGCAGAAAACAAGATGGCATCTGAGCCCTGTGGCCAAAATTCAAACGAGGGCATAAAATACATCCGGGCCTTCTTTTCTGGCAATATATTGCTGTGGTCACATAAGTGATATAACTTTATCATGTTGACTGATTTTGGTATCATTTCTTTCTCTGTCTTTCTGTTTTTTTCCCTCTGGAGGTGAATGTGTTAGTGATTGTGAAAACCATTGCAAGAAAAGAGTATAACCAATGAAGGAAAATCTCAAGCAGAATAAATCAGAAACGGCTGTTAGAAATGAGCCTTCTGACTTGGAAATTTTATTTTTGGAGTGCTTACTTGCTCAAGTAACACATATAGGTAATTTTGTAAATTTTATTACTGGATGCTATTCTCATAAAAGAGTAACTATTTATGTATTATTCATTTCCTTATATTCTAAAAAATTAGCATGCAAAAAATAAAATGGAACTAATTGGGGGAGGGGAAAGTGGATCATAGTTAACACTTCCTTTAATAGTAGGCTTATTTTATATTTGTTCTAAAGGTTTTACATGTATTCCTCAATTGCTACGTACGCACATACACACACACACACACACACACACAGAGACACCCATCATAGTTTGAAGGTAGGTAATATTAGTCTCCTAATTTTATGAATCAGGAAACGGAAGCACAAAGATTTAGAAGCGACTTTCCCAAGAATACATGAATAGTAGATGGTACAGTTCAAATTTGCTCTCAGGCAGTTTAGTTCACAGCCTGTATTCTAAACCACTATGTATGTTGAGGGAATGTTCTTCATGAGTTAAGTATTGACATTCTGTGAAAAGCCTGACAGTAACATTCAACTGCAGGCCTCAATAAACCAGACCTCAAATTCTTCTGTTCATAAAATCTCTGTTAACAGGTGGCGAGTCCTAAGATGAGTCACCCACCTCCACACTGATTTTTACCACCAGAAAAAAGGAGTTGAGTAAATGATCATTAAATACTTGAGTGCATAAAATTCTATACTTTTAAAAACAATGATCAATGTATCATTTATGTAGATTTTCTTTTAATTGATTATTTAAGTATTTTATATTTCTGATTTTGCATTCACAGACAGGAAGAGTGAACCATGATAATAAATGTAAAGAGTTTTCTTCTTCTAATAAACCCATACAAATTTTATGGGAAAGGAAGCTGAAGATATTAACAACAGAAAGATATGGCTATAATACCATTGGTTAATGTACTCAATCCTAAAATTGTAAATAATAAAAGTTCCCATATATAAAGGAAAATGACGACAATGTAAATAGAAACATTCACAAAAGTATTTACAACAATGACATTGAATAATATGTGTTATTTAATTTATGATCAGTGTGAATTTTTTAGTAATTATTTCATTCTGACTCCATATTGTGAACAGAGAAAAATCTACCAGAGCAAATGAAGGCATATTAGAGAAACACATGTATTTAAATGCCAAAGCCTATTATGAAGTTATTTTCCCAAAGTGAAAATCTATAACAGGTTCACAATATATGCAGTTTTAAATTGTCTTTGTTGTAATACAAAATAGTGAATTATTTTGAGCTATGTGTTTTATTAAATCCAATTGTCTTTGATATTTCAGACTGCAAGATTTCACTTAGGAAACTTTGACCCTATACTATTTTGTGTCCTTGAATATATCTAAATAGTGAATTATGGTAAACCATATGACAACCTGCAAAATTTTTTTCTGTCAGAAACCATTCCAGAATCTTATTAACCATAGCAAACCTCCTTTGCTTTTTTATACATAATCATTGATACACTTTTGAAGAAACTTCTCTTGCTACATTCAAAAGCACGTGGCAAAAGAAGTAATAGGCGAATATTTTTGAAATTGCCTGCTAAGGGGAAAACTGAAGGTTCCTGATTAATAAAAGAACTTTCGAAGACATTCCGATAACCAAGTTAGGGCAATTTCAATTAAAGTGGTTGAAATGCCCAACATACCAAACAAGGTTGTCCTGATACTATCAGTTCTGTGCTAGAGTGGGATTCACCTGCTCCCTTTTCTGTTATGTTATCAGTCTCCAACCATTTTCCTCCCCATTTCCTCTCTGCGCAGTTTGCTGGCCCAGCTCAATTAAAGGACAAATCCATTGCAGTCTGCAGCGTAGGAATTATAATGAAGTCAGCTGTCAAACTCCTATCTCGCAGCTGCCCCTCTGTGGGTAATCTGATGGCCACTTGTCAGCTGTTTCACCCAGTCAAACGCAGACAAAGGGCCTCTGATGGCCTGCTTTAGTCTAATCAATCTACATGGAGGCAGATGTTGAAATCCCAACAGGAAAAGGTGTAATTTGATTTAGCATTCAGAAATGCCTTCTCCGATTGATATATGAGATCTCTCTGTACTCAATATCCTTTTGCAACCATGAGGCAAATGACTTTGTGTTTATTTATTTTCCTCATTCTGTCATTAAAAATAATGCTTTAGAATGGCATTTCAGGGCATAGAACATTGCCCACTGGAACCTAACAGAATACAATAAATTAATTGATCTCTCAAGGTGGAAGGGATTTGGGTTATTTTGATTTTTAAGGAGATTTCTACAATTTTCTAGACATTCTAAAGTGAGCCAGAAGTACCAATGAGCTATTCATTCACACATATCTTTTTATTTCTCTGTCAACTGGATATTAGAAAGAAGAAAAATTAGATTTTTTTTTCCTAGAGTAATTAGGCAGAAGACAAAAAGCAAGAATGGATTGAGAGAAATAAAAGGAATTGGAAGCAATTATATTCTCAGTTTTCCATTTTCCTACCACAAAGATTGTAGTGAAGTTATCTGTTTTCTTAATGCAGTATTTATCTTTTTTAATGAATAACTTAAATCAACATATATACTATTAATTGTACTCAAAAATATAAAAATATGTGATTTTGATTACACAATTACCAACTCTGTCACTCTCTGAATACAGCAGTCGTATTTCCTCACTTCTTGAATAAGACACACATATCCATGAAAATATGGCTTCAAGCAGATGGCTTTTCTTCTTACTGAATAGCTACAATTTCTATTTCCAATGCCTTTCTGAAGGTGGTAAATTCTTATGTTATTCAAATATTAAGTACATGGAAGTAATTATTTCTTAAAGACATGATTATAAGATAGCTTGGGGAAGCCAGACCATTTATCTTAACTTCTGCCTGAAAAATGAAATAGAAACATTCAGAATTGCATATTTGGGATTCTTTTATATTGAGAATTAGCATCTTCCCCAACCCAAGTTGTGTTATGTATTTATTAAATCACCTTTACTTCAGGCATTTTGTTTAGATTAATTTTGACTCAAGTTGTCAAAATATAAACTTCATTTTTATGTAGGTCTTTAAAAGTCAACATGATAATGAAATTCTGATGTGTAAAAGGAGTATATACTCTTCCCGCATAGCACATTGCTGAAAGACATTTTTTGGTGGCTCGGAACTAACTTTGCAGTGGTTTTTATAATTATTTAAAACATCAATATCTTCCTAAGAAAAGAATAATACTGCAGAGCGAGGTTCTGCCCCAGGTATTTCAATTGCTCATGTTGGAAGAAATACAGAGATAATATAAAATTGTAAGAAGATAAGGCCAAATCTTTGGTGGCCAAACAGTCAATGACATTTAATAAGGAAAATCACAGCCAGTCCTAGAAGAAATGAACTATTATGGAAACCAGTGTGTTTTTAAGAATGTGGAATTCAATGCTACAGTGGTCTTTTCATATTAAAATAGTATCAATGAATGCTTTGCTGTCTTTGAAGATCAAGATGGGTGTGCGTGTGTGTGTGTGTGGGTGTGTGTGTGTAAGTGCTTTAAGAATGACAAGAGCTTGATATAAAAAGAGAAAATGAGGACATAAGCTTTTGCCATTCCTGGTAAAATCAATATCTGCCTATGTTTTGTCTGGCCAGTGAGCACAGTCCTGAAGTTGATTTCTTCTAAAAGAAGAGTAGGTTGTCCTAAAGATAAGAATGAAAGCTTATAACTGACTTTGGGTGTGTGTATGAAAATGCTGGTGGCAGGATGCGGTAACGGAGTCTGACCTTGTAATTTCTGTGTATTACCCTAATCTTGGAACAAAAAAGATCTTTAGACTATGAGATAACTGTCAAAAAACCCAAAAAAACCCAGCTTATATAATGGCTCCCTTTTGGAAGAGTTGCTCATTTAAGAACTATCTAGGTAGCTCAAGCTTCTTTGTGAATGGTTCTCAAAGTTTGTTTGGAACCCCTGGGGATCCCCAAGATCCTTTCAGGATGTCTGTGAGGTCAAAACTCTTTTCATAATAATACTAAAGTGCTATTTGCCTTTGTCATTCTATCTTCTCATGAGTATAAAGGGAAGTTTTCTAGACAGAGAATAAAATGTATATTGTACATTCTGCTTTAAAAATTCTTCAGTTTTAATTTCTAATATAGTAAATATCAATGGATACAATCCAAATAAACAAAAGCTCTTTGGGATCCTCAGTAATTTTGAAGAGTACTCCTATGGACTGAACTATGTTCTCCCAAAATTCGTATGTTGAAGCCTAAGTCCCAAAGTGACTGTATTTGAAGACATGCCTTTTAGGAGGTAATCAGGGTTAAATGTGGTCATAAGGGTGGGTCTTAATCTGATAGGATAGGTGGTCTTACAAGAAGAGGAAGGAAGATCTCTCTCTCTCCACACACACTCACACACTCACACACACACACAACCAAGGAAAGGCCATGTGAGGACACAGAGAGAAGGCAGCCACCTATAATCCAGAAAGAAAGCCCTCACCAGGACCTGGCCATGCTGGTACCCACTCTCAGACTTCCAGGCTCCAGAAGTGTGAGAGAGTAAATTTCTTTTTGGTTAAGCCACCCAATCTAAGATGTTTTGTTATGACATCCTGAACAGACTAAGAAAGTGTAAAAGAGTCCTGAAACCAAAAATCCTGACAAGTGCTGATCTATATTAATAAAACTGTGATATTGGAGCCCTCTCTAAATGAAAAAACCAAAATCCTATGATTCACTTCGGTTGCAATTACGTCTTTGAACAAAATGGGTAACACATTGTGCTGACAAGTGTTTTAAAATGCTGCATGTTTGCCATAATCATGTATTATGAGAGAAATCTTCAATAACTCCCTACTTACTCCCAAATTCTTAACTCTGTATTCAAAGCCCCATGCTTTGGGGCCCAAACCTATTCATCCAACAAAATCTCCTACTATGTCTCAGCATTAAGCCTTTTCTTTAGAAAGTAAATCTCAAATTCCCTTGAGTACACATTGCTCATCCTGGTCTCTGCCTCTGTTCTCATGCAATATTCACTCTATAAATTTCAGATCGTATCTTTCCATTTAAAGAACTTTCTCCACTATCATCCTATTGTGTGACTAATCCCAAGCTTTCTTTTGCATCTGTGTCCTCAATTTTCTCCACAGGAAAACCTAAGACCAGTCCTCTGCCTGCAGGGGTGACAGTAGGCCTATGCAAAATAGGATTTTCAAATTTGCAGCAATATAAGAGAATTCAAACCCAGAATTCGTCAAGGTCAAAAAAGATTTTCCAAATTATTTTAGCTCCTCCACGCTATAACATTATGGAATTAATTTTGTTATGCCATAGTTACATAACCTAGGTACTTCCATGCTTTGGTTCCCAATGTATCATTGGGGTTACTTGAAGATTCAGTGAAGAAGTTCTGGCCATGGCTTACTATAATGGAAAATTTGTTTTTGGTAAATACTTGCTCATTTTTTAAAACATTGAATTGAAAAATGCAAATTGTAGAACATCTAACTTTATTTTATTCTTCCTAGATTTGAATTTCTGGTCTATTATGTGATGCACACATCTCAGGGACAGACAGGCCCAAGGTAGAAATTAGAAGGAAATTTTTACTTTGTCATGATTATCCAGGCTGAAAATAGAGGAGCTACCAAGAAATTTGGTTTATCTAGATGTTAGGATCTTTTACCAGAGAGGGTAAAATGAGCACACACAAAAATGAAGGTGAGTTTTGCTCTGTTTAAATAGTATTATGCAAATGGATCAACTCAACATTTTCATTTCAATTTAATTTATGCAAGAATAATTAAAGTAATTCTGAAAGAATAGGACGGGACATTTCTCCCCTCAAAATAGAAGCCTATAGAAGATTGGATAAAATAATAACTAATATTTATGGCATTCTTTCTAATGTAGAAACTGTCAAGAACTTTTCTTCATTTCCCTTATTTGATCCTAACAAGAGTTTTATGCTACAATAAGAGGCTGAGCCCAAGGACTGGGTTCAAATCTCAGCTCTCCTACTTACTGGGTCGTTGATTTTGGACAAGTTATTTAATTTCTCGGTGCCTCAATTTTATTATCTCTAAAATGGGATGATAATACTAATAACCCTGACTTCACTGTTTTGTTAAGGGTATTAAATGAACTAATGTATCTAAAGGGCTTAAATTACTATCTGGCTCACAGTAACCTTGATATGAACATTAGCTCTTATTTTCTCCTCTTACTAATAAGGATCAGAGACTTGAAGAGGTTATCTAACTCAAAGTCTGCAATGAGTAAATAAATAAGTCCTGGAGATCTAATACACAGTACAGTGATTATAGACAATAAAACTGTATTATAAACATTAAACTTGCTAAGAGACTAGATCTTAATTGTTCCTAGCACTAAAAGAAACGATAATTCTGTGATAGAGATGTCAGCCAATGCCACAACAGCAATCACATTGCCATATAAATGTAACGATTCAATATGTTTTTCACCTTAAACTTACACATTATAAGTCAATTATATCTCAATAAATTTTCTTTTAAAACTTTTATATGCTAGACATGGAATTTAAGTCCCGACACTTTAATTCTACAATTCATATTTATAGCTTCTGTTCTAAATAGCCTTCTCCAGAACTGAAGTGGAGAGAGGAGAAGCTTGGGAAGAGTGCTGTTCCCTGAGGAACCATCAGAATGATGGAGTCAAAAAGAAAACCCAGCCACCGGTGTGTAACACTTCACTCTCTCCTCACAAGAATTCGGTCAACTACTCAAAGCAAATGCTATTCTTCTCATCTCATAGATGGTGAAACCGAAACTGAAAAATATTCAGGACTTGCTGCATGTCAAAATGTTAATGGATAAGTCTCAACTAAAACCCAGGTTTTCTGACTGGACATTCAGGACCATAACTATAGGGAGATCAAGACAGAGAAGGAACGTTGATCTCGATCTCATGTAGGATATATTGTGCTGTCTTTAAAATTCTTTGCTTGATTGTTAGTTTTGAAAACCCAACTAAAGAACATTTTCTATTGAAGCAATTATCACATTGGGATTTTCTAGAGCAGAGATTAATAAACATTTTCTTTAAAGACTAGGTAGCAAATATTTTAGACTTCCCAAGCTAGGACAGGTGGTGTCTGTTGCAACTACTCAACTCTGACTTTGTAGCACATAAGCAGCCTTTGTAGCACATAGGCATGGCTGTGTTCCAATAAAACTTTATTTATAAAACAGGCAGCAAGCAGTAGTTGGTCTTTGGGCTGTAGTATGCTAACCTCTGTTCTAGAAACTAATTGATGTTAGCTCCTTACCAACTGCTGCATATAATAAGTTTGATACTTGTGGATGGACATATTAAGATTAAGGGAAATGTAACGATAATAGCCTTATTGTTCATTCAATGAATATTCATTGAACACCTACTATGTGACAGACACTTTTTTAAGTGGTGAGAATAAAATGATCAGAAGATCACAAAGATCCTGTTCTGATGGAATTCATAATATGTGCCCTCCTATTAGAAGACCAATAAGTAAATTGAACATATATAGTATAATTACAAAGCAGAATAGTTGAGTGATATGAAGGAAATAAACAGAATGATGTATTAGAGAATAATTGAGTATGTAGGGGAATTTTGAAGTTGGGGTATTTTAGGTATCATAGTTATGGAATTCTCTATAAGGATATCACTTGTGAGCTGAGACAAGACAGCAAAGTGCCCTAGGAAGAATGTTCTGGGCAGCAGACTCCTTAATAGAGAAAGTCTTGAGTTACAGAAAGTTTGTATGAGTGGATATCAGGAAAAGCAGTGAGTGGAGTACAAAATGCAGAGGAAAAGGTAGATTTTGAAGTGCCTTGTTAGAATTTTGTGTTCAACACACAGTCAACAAAGGGATTTAAGCTTGGAAACGGCATGTTCTGATTTTGTTGTTAGAAAGCTCACTGTGGTTGCCACATGAATAATGGGTTGGGGGGAATGTCGTGGATGTGGATGACCAACAGTAGGATGTGCAGAAGCTTAGGTGAGAGAGAGGATGGCTTGGACTGGAGTCGTAGCAATGCAGTGGACAGACCGCATAAACCCGAGACTTACTTTGGAATAAATTCCACTCTTTCTAAAGGGATTCGTGGGAATTATTTTGGCTTGAGAAATTCAGTAAATGATGAGGCTGTTTACTGAATTGAGGCAGGATATATTTAGGGAGATTGTAGGTGTAAAAGCAAGTTTGTGATGTTTCTTGGACATCCAAGTAGAGTTGTCAAATAAGCAGTGGGGGAATTAAGTTTGAAACTCAGGGAAGATGTCAGAGTTGGAAGTATAGATTTAGGAGCAAGAAGCCTCTTTAGACAGTATTTAATGCCATGAGACGAAGCGGAAAAAGAAGACTAGAGGAGATCTATGCCAGAGCCCTGGGATGGCACAATAGTGAAGATATATTTGCAGGTTTCCTATTCAAGATGATGATGCAGGAGGATCCTGGGCTCACCTGCTCCTGCAGACACGTGGAATTTGCAGCTACATATGGAACAAATTCCTCTAAGAAAAATTTAAAAACCACCTGAGCAATTCCTGTGCATCAGGTGAACGAGAGAAGGCCTCATCAGAGTGGCTAGGGGAGGTTGGGTCACACTCTCCCCGTAAACCCCATCCCCAGCACAGTGACCCACCATCAGAGGAAAATCAAAACCCAGAGCTTCTCCCTGAGGAGTGAAAGGTTTGAATCCCACATCAGGCACCCCAACTTTTAAGACCTGCCCCTGAGAGATGATCTCCCAAAACATCTAAGTTTCAAAATCATCGTACCTCATGTCCACGAGACCTGCAAGACTAAGACAAACCGAGAAATAGCTCTTATAGGCTCGCTCCCAGACTCACCCACTCCAGAGCTCAGCACAGAGGCAGATGGTCCAGAGGCACCCAGACTTTATGTGAATGAGGCTCATTTGCTAATCTTAAATCATCACCTTCACTGGTGGACATGTAATTTAGCACATGTCTAGGACCTTGCTGCCTGGCAGGCACCATCTCCATGCACTCTCTGTGCCTTGCTCTAGCCAGTGGGCTTCACCTCTTTTTTTTCTCTTTTTTCAGGCTGGCACCATCTATACATTCTTCCTCTGCCTTGTTCCATCTGACAGAAGCCATCTTCACGTGCTCTCTCTGCTGCGCTCCAGAGTGCCAGTATCTCCAAGACGGGAGCTTTTATGTGCATCTGGTGGCCCAATTTTTGTGACTGCCACCCAGAGGACATCCTTTGATCACCTGGCCCTGGAGGCCATGGGGGCTTGCAATGCTGGGTTCCACAGGACTGTAACAATTGGGAGAGACAGTTCTAGGCAGACTACCAGCTCCAGGACACTGCCCAGACAGCAGACTGAAACATACCCCCAGTCTTTCTGTGAAAGAGACCTCTTTGCTTGACTGGGAGCTTTGGCCTGAGGGGAAGTTTCTGGTTAGGCACGTAACTAGCGGTCTCCAAAGGTCCTCTCAGGGAATGAAGGTCAGTAGATGCAATCTTTGCACTATCTGTCTGCCTCCTTCCAGCTCGCTAGTGTCTTCCAGAAAGGAGCTTATATCCTTATCTGGATCCCCGATGTTTGCAGCTGCGACCAGGGAATGCCTCCACATTGCCCAGCTCTGGTGGCCAACGGGGCTTATGCTCATGGGTCCCACAGGACTGTGACCAACAGAGAAAGAGTTCTCAAATAGCTCCCACTTCCAGGGCACAGCAAGAGGCAACAGACCCAGAGGAACTCAGTCTTTCTGCGGAAATGGTCTGTTTGGGTTATCATCATAGCTGCAGGCTTAATTAAACACATGGTTAAGGGCTGACTGGCATTATCTTCCTGCTTTCCCTGGGTTGTGCCTAGAGCACCAGTATCTCCCCGAGGGGAGCTTTTACACGCATCTGGTACCCAAGTTTTTGTGGCTGCCACCCAGGGGACACCTCCAGATCACCTGGTTCTGGTGGCCAGTGGGGCACCTGCTTTCAGTCCCACAGGACTGGACATATTTGCATGCTTTAAATACTGCTGGCTGAGGGTCTGGTTCCCATCAGCCTGAATCTAGGTGCTGACTGAGATCCTCCCCTTTGGGGCGCTGACAGGTGTTGGCACCCCCTCGACCATTAAAAATAAAATTGGCTGCTTGGACAATCACAAAAGGTTGAGGGACAACCAAGAGCTGGGGCAGGGTTGAACAATAAGGTTTGTCGCCCATACAAGGTCACTCCTTCAAGACCGGGAGAGGTGGTTGTTGCATCTACTGTATAGAAAATGCAGAGAGTCAAGCAAAGTGAGGAAACAAAGGAATATATTTCAAAGAAAAGAATAAAGTAAAACCTCAGGAAAAAACCTTAGTGAAATGGAGAGAAGTATTTATGAAATATTTTGAGAAAATACATTAGCTAAGGAGATGGAGAAGCAGTGGCTGGAAAGGTAGGAGAGCAGGAAAGAGTGCTTTCATAGAAGACAGAGAAGGAAGTGCATCCTGAACAAGGGATCAGCCCCATGACAACGGCTGCTGAGAGGCCCTGTCCTACAAGAATAATAAAATATGTACTTTAATGCTAACCTTAAGGGTGTTTGATAACCATGAGAAGATCATTGGAGTAATCAAATAAGAAGAGGGACTGGAAAGTATGGAAGAGAGAGTGGAAGGTGAGAACACGAATTCAGAAATTCTCTGAGTTAGGAGATTGCCATTCAGGAGGAAGAGGCTGCAATCAAGGTTTGTTTGCTTTACAATGGGAAATGCTGGAGTATGTGTGTATGATGACGAGAATGATCCAATCGAGAAAGGGAAATTAATGATGCCAATGACCACATCCCAGAGCAGAGATTAGATAGAGAGATAACGGTATGGCATCAATATAGAATTAGCTCCATTTAGAACACAGTACACAAATTTTTTTTAAAAAAGCTATTTTGAAATTTAACTATTTCAAAATTTGGGATGAATGAAAGAAAGGAAAATCAAACGTTTGATCTGCACAGTATTTATAAATAAATACTACTAAGATTCCCACTATGGACTAATGGAGTACTATCTATGAGAATAACAACCATACATGGCTGAATGAGAAAATGAAAATAATTTGTTACTAGCATAATGCATACTTCAACATTATAAATACTTGCGAAAGAGCTTTTTAAGTACCATCAAATCAATTTGTTTTCTAAGTAAGCTAGGCATCGTCTTCCTCCTCAAATACTAATTGTATTTATACTTTTCTTTTTTTTTGAGGCTCTAAACTGCCTTCTTTTTTTTTTTATTAAGATTATGATAGATTACAACCTTGTGAGATTTCAGTTGTACACTATTGTTAGTCATGTTGTGGGTGCACCACTTCACCCTTTGTGCCCTCCTCCTACCCCCCCCCCCCTTTTCCCTGGTAACCAGCGATCGGTTCTCCATGTCTATATGTTAACTTCCACCTATAAGTGGGGTCATATAGAGTTCGTCTTTCTCTGTCTGGCTTATTTCGCTTAACATAATACCCTCAAGGTCCATCCACGTTGATGCGAATGGAACAATTTGGTCCTTTTTTATGGCTGAGTAGTATTCCATTGTGTATATATACCATATCTTCTTTATCCAGTTGTCAGTTCCTGGGCATTTAGGTTGGTTCCACGTCTTGGCTATTGAAAATAATGCTGCGATGAACATAGGGGCGCATGGGCTTCTTGGGATTGCTGATTTCAGGTTCTTAGGATAGATACCCAGTGTATTTATACTTTTATTTTTCATATTGTGGCAGAGATAGACAGCAGTCATATCTGTATTTGAATTTAGACAGATTTGAAGGAAATATTCAGAGTCATTTAAATGCTTTATAAGGAGAACATTATGCCAATATAAATTACAAATATGATGATGATCAATATTTACATTACCTCTGCCCATCACCTAAACGCATTCTGTGGCATTCTCAATGAGGGGGCTTATTTATAAGAATTTCTGTCTACAGCAGGCCATTGAGTGAATCACAATCATAATATCATGACATTAATGTTGGCTGACTGATGATTGGTTTCCAACTGAATGATGATATAGTTGTGGATGGCCCAGTTCCAACAAGAGGAGGGAAGGAAATTCACTATTTTTATTTATCAGGTATAGTATTCTGTTGTCACTTTTCTGCCTGAAAGCTTGTTTTCCAGGTGAACTGGATAAAGAGACACTAGAGAAATTGACAGGTAATGTCTTTGTTGTTGTTTCTATTGCTATTGTTTTATTTTTAATTAACTAGATAAGATACTGTTTGAGTTCTTGCTATTTGCTTTTTATTTGCTTAAAAATCTGGTTTGATTTCTTTGTTATAAAATCACACTAGACGTATTTTTTTTAAATTGCTGACATTTGACCTCAGAATCTGAGGGTGAGACAGATCTAGAGCCCAAGGTGGCACCACCTTGTAGCCCTGGAGATAACCCAGAAGGAGGGTCTAAAGAAGAAATCAGGTAAGGACTTGCTCTAAGCCTAAATGGATGAAATCAGGCTTCCAGAGACTCAGGCCAAAGCAGCCACAGAGTGTGTTATTTGTTAAGGCTATGGAGTTAGGAAGGCCAGCAGGGAAATTACCAGGAACATTGTTTCCCTCAGATTCTCCCTTCACTTTACTTATTATTGAACATCCATCTATTGTTGGCAGGTAAAGGACATTGTATTCCAAGTGTATAGACATAATGCAGTGAGAAAAAATGTGATTTAGCATCAGAACACAGAGATTTGAGAATCAGTGTCAGCTTTATTAGAGGTATGACATTATATGTGAGATGTGGTCACTCAGTTTCTTCATTATTAAGAACCTCAGTTTCTTTACAATTAAGATGGGTGTCAGGGGCCAGCCCCATGACCAGATGGTTAAAGTTCTGTGTGCTCTGCTTTGGCAGCCCAGGTTTGTGGGTTTGGATCCTGGGTGTGGACCTACTCCACTTGTCAGCTGTGCTGTGAGGCATCCTACATACAAAGTAGAGGAAGATTGTCACAGATGTTAGCTCAGGGCTAGTCTTCCTCAAGCAAAAAAAAAAAAAAAAAAAGAGGAAGATTGGCAATGGATGTTAGCTTAGGGAGAATCTTCCTCACCAAAAAAAAAAAAAAAGATGGGAGGCCCCAGTGGCCCAACAGTTAAGTTCACAGGTTCCACTTTGGCAGCCCAGGGTTCGCCAGTTCAGATGCCAGGTATGGACCTACACACCACTTGTCAAGCCATGCTGTGGCAGGCATCCCACATATACAGTAGAAAAAGAGGGGCACAGATGTTAGCTCAGGGCCAGTCTTCCTCATCAAAAAGAGGAGGATTGGCGGCAGATGTTAGCTCATGGCTAATCCTGCCCCCTCCCCCCAAAAAAGTGGACATCCATATAATGTGTCCTCTATAACTGTACGCATTGCAGATTCACACATCCTGATTTCAAATTCCAGCCCTGTCACAGACACTCTGCCTTACATTAGGAGAGTCACTTGATATCTTTGAACCTCAGACTGTTCAATATAAAAAGAGGATTAATACCACCTTGCTCATTGAGCTGTTGTTGCAAGGGATTAAACAAGATAATGGATGTAAATTGCTGATCTCTGTATCTTCCAGAGAGTTACATACTCAACAAATGTACAGCATTCATTTTTATTCTCTAATTTTACAGATTTCTACCACTTTAGGAGTCACCAACATAGCCAATATTTTTCTCAAGCTTGTGAAGTGGATTTAATGAGATACTGTAAATTAAAGTACTTTGATAGATTAGAATATTAGGGAGGCAGACAGAGCTCCCAAATGTATAGAATGATCTGGTACAAATGGTGTATATGTGTTTTAAAAATCATCTAAATTTTGAAAAGAATAAATTATATTATTTTTCTTAGTATGCAAATAAATATTCATTGTAGAAAAGCTTTACCTTATTCCACTTGTGGGTTTTTTTGGGCACTATTTCTACTAATTTTCTGAGCATATCATTTTTAATTTTGAGTGTGTTGATTATTTTTATTCTCCCATTATTGAGTTTTCTCCTGACATTAGCTATTATAGTAAATATTATTGAGCATAAATTCCTGTTTATGTATATGAGTGCTTGTTGAGAATTAATTCCTAGAATGGACGTATTGGATCAAATATATAAATAATCTGAGCCTCATCAATTTCCCTTTTAGAAAACTGCCAATATTGCTTTCCCATTAACCTCAGAGTGTGTGTTTCAAGTTCAGACCTAGACCTTCAGAGTCAACTGTTAGTCAATTAAATCTAAAGGAATAGATTGAAAGGGAGGAAAGGTGGAATTGATGTATGTTAACAATGTCACCTTTCCCTTTAGTATGTTTCAGATTAGTTCTAGCCATTTTTGGACACATATCCATGGCTTCTCTGCCATGTGATCCTGTTCACTTAGATTGTGCTTGCCCACACAGGGATCATTGCTTCAGAAGAGTTGTTAGAAGCATTCTCAAGAGCCATTATTCATTTCTCTGCACCAGCCAGAACGACTCCTACTTCAGGTCTTAACCAAGGTATCTCTGGGGACTGTCCCTTGGACGGTGAGCCAGCTGTCCCTCCTCAATACTCCCAACAGCACCCTGTTTGACCCCTACCATTTATACTGTTTTATAAATGTTCTCAGCGTTGAATTTTCCTATCAGTAGGTAAGCTTTGAGAAGGCAGACACTATGCCTTTCTGGTTCATTCTTGTATCTCCAAGGACTGTTATGAACACAGACTCTGAACTGACTGTTGAATGGAGGGCAGAATAAATGAATATCTGGATGAACGAATCCTTGAGGTTAAAGGTCAACCCCTTTCATGATTAGACATGTGGAATTACAGATGTTAGTGACTCAGAAGTCATGCAGCTAGTTAGGTGGTGATAGTCATATAACTAGATGAGTAAAGGATTACTTTTCCCTGGCAAGACAAAATAATTTGATGTACAGTATCAATTGAACTTTGAGAGGACAAAAGTCCTTTTCTGTGGAAAAACACATCAAAGTCTAGTTATATCTGATGCTTTCTTAAACTATCTTGTTCATACTTCCCAAAACCTTCTTGCAAAAATATTAAATACTTGTATGGTGTTAGCTTAAACTTAGATTCCCATAAAGAACCATTGAAGCTTGTATCCCTTAGATAAATCCCTATATCTACATTATTAACTATTGCAGACAAGGCTGTCTGACTCCCCTAAATGTTTGTTATTCCTACATATTATTAGACTTTTATTTATATTTGTTTTGGTGGTTCAAAAAGGGAAATAATGATATTCTTAAAGAGACTCAGAAATCATTATTTTCTAGGTTCTTTGTAATTATTTTATATATTTAAAATCTATTTTCCTTTGAAGACTACTGAAAAGAATAAAACCAAACTGAAGCCTTCAAAGAAACCCCAGATTTAATCTGTGCTTTGATTCTTCAAACTAGCAAGAGAGGAGCTGTTTCTAAGCTCAATGACTGAGGTTTCTATTAAAAGAAATCCTTTTGTTGGTTGAGCAGTTGAAGTAAATATGAACCTTTTTAAAGAAAAGATGGAAAACTGAGAAAGATTATTACAAAAAACTCATCAAAATCCAGTGAAATTCCATAGGTAGCAAAGCACTGAGTGGAACTGGCAGACAGTTGTAGTTATTCCAGAAGATTGGACATTGATTCTATTTCATAGCAGCAAAGAAGGATGAGGAAACTACTGAATTCAGCTTTAATTTGCTCTTACATTCTAACCTGAAATTCTTTGCAGCGGTCGGGCCACATAATGCTAAAAACTTTTGACTCGGTGCCTCCTATCGGAAATCCAGAGACAATTGTGAAATTAATTTCAAGGTCATTAGCAAAGTCAGACTGCCTGCCTTCATCTTTTAATGTTAACAAGAGTCAAGAAGAAGTGTGAATAGTATTATCATGATGAATGCTGCCAAATATTTGTTGCTAAATTTACAATCTTTCTAAGGCCCTTCTTTGTAAACAACAAAATTGTTATAAGGATACTATGGATAATTTAGCAAAAGTTAGAATACGAGTATTTACAAAAATATAATGAGAAGTGAAAACTTTTACTGGGAGTGTAATGATGAATTTAAAAAATCCACATTCCCTTTTCTACCTTTTTATATTTCAGCGGTGATGGCAGTAAGGAAACCACGGCCCGAGGATCCCATGACTGTTCAGGTCAAACATAAAATAGGATAGGATCAAGAATGGAGACAGCCACAAAGGAAGAGAGATTCTGGTGACAGGAAAAAAAGTTTAGAAATGCGATTCCAGATTCAATTTACTGCTGAAGAGTAGGCTTGATACATTCCTTACATACTTTATTTAAGGTTGAATCAACTACGTTAAGGGGGGCCATGCCTCTGTTATTTAAGTTTAAATTACACAAGTAATACATACTTACAAAAAATTAGACAATACAGATGAGCATAAATAAGGAAATTTGCATCACCTGTTTCAGATTTTGCTGTATAGACTTCTAACTTTTATGTAAAACGTATTTGAATAATTTTGCACATAAGTGAGATATTACTTTAGATATTGTTTTGCAACTTTCTTTTCCTTGCAGTTTAACTACTTCTTTCTAAGTAAGTACACATACTTCTAGAACAATATTCCACAAGCTTTCCAGAATTCCTTATGTTTTTAGGTCATTATTTAAATTCAGTTCTCTGCTGTTGCTTCTAACGTTTTGACATATAAACAAAGCTATCATGGAGCTCTGTGTACTTTGGGTCTATGTAATCCTATTTTAAGAAAAACACAATTCCTATTATAGGAATTCCTCATTTAGAATCGTTAGTTAAAAAATTCATCTGAATAATTTTAATGCTTTTGATATTATATTCCAAATTGTTTTCCAGAAAGGTGGAGATATACTCCTACAAAAATGTGTATTAGCATCATATCTTCATTCCCATCTCCAAAACCTAAGTACACTGAGCATACAGTATTTTTAAATTTCCAACTTGATATGCAACATGTGATTTTTGTTTTTTGAGGAAGATTAGCCCTGAGCTAACATCTGCTGCCAATCCTCCTCTTTTGCTGAGCAAGACTGACCCAGAGCTAACATTCGTGCCCATCTTCCTCCACTTTCTATGTGGGACGCCTACCACAGTGTGGCTTGCCAAGTGGTGCCGCGTCCGCACCTGGGATCCAAATCAGTGAAACACGGGCCGCCGAAGTGGAATGTGCATACTTAACTGTTGCCCCACCGGGCCGGCCCCTGATATGCAACATATGATCTTTAGGAGATTTAATTCACAATGTTTGATTTCTAGGGAATTTGAATATGTGAATATCTTGTAAATACACATTCATAATACCTATTCATTTGTATACTACCTCCTCCTAAGACTAGTGAACAGCCTATTCATGTTGTTACAGTAATGATAGAGGTACAAGAGAGCAAGAGAAAACACGCAAGGCTTCTTGAGGCCTGGGCTCAGACTTAGCACACCATCACCACAGCCCCATTCTATTTGAGAGAGCACGTCATGTGCCCAGACTCAAACACAGGAGGCAGAGCAGTGTCCCCTGACAGAGGGATGTCACCAAGACATTTCCCGGCAGAGGGCGTGGTTACTGGGAGGAAAGAAGAATTGGAGCCAATGATTTCATCTACCTCATTAATTGTCATGGTTATGTTTAATTAAAAGTGGATTTCTTTTACAATTTTGTACTCTCAGTGCTTTATCACTTCTGTTGAATAGATTCCACATCTAAACAGGAAGTAGGAAACGCACATATCATCAGAGGTCAGAAGTGGCAGGAAGTACAAAGCTTGAAGCAGCCGTGCCCATAGTTATGTGAAATGTCAAGTCTGTGTAAGGACAAATCAATTTTACAAAGCCATGTGCTGCCCACATTAAACATCTTTATGGGTGGATTTGATTTGGTCCCTAGTTGAGACACCTTCTCAAGCCAAATACCTTTATTTTCCTATACCCTAATTTGCCTACAGAGGTGTTTCTTGGCAGAAATAATGGTAGAATTCACTTGTTTTTACCCAAAATTCAGAGATTTTTCTTAAGCACTTTATTATGTAGTGAATTTTACTGTATGCCTTTAGCAGATATAGTGAAAATTGATTTAAGACTCATCACCTCTCAGATTCACCAATATATTTTAACATGTTCTTTGATAAGAATCCAGCACTCAACGTAATTTGTAAAAATCACTGAAACTGGGACCAGGCTTGTGTTGCAGCGGTTAAGTTTGCACGTTCCGCTTCTCGACGGCCCAGGGTTCACCAGTTCGGATCCCGGGTGCAGACATGGCACCACTTGGCACACCATGCTGTGGTAGGCGTCTCACATATAAAGAAGAGGAAGGTGGGCACGGATGTTAGCTCAGGGCCAGGCTTCCTCAGCAAAAAGAGGAGGACTGGCAGTAGTTAGCTCAGGGCTAATCTTCCTCCGAAAAAAAAATAAAAGAAAATCACTGAAACTTGTAGTGCCTCCTTTGGGTAACTTGGAAGCAAGTATGAGGAAAACTCCCCTACTGGGAACAGATTAGATTCCAGGAGCGAAGTGGAGCTGACTCTCAAAGTCAAAAACAGCCATAGAGATCACATTCTTCTCTCAATCTCCCTGGAACTTTTGTGTGAAGAGTTGTCTTTTTTAAAAATTGGTTTTCTATCGTGTTATTTTTTGGCCAACATTTGTGCCTTTCCAGCTGACTCTCATCCCTGAGATATACAGTAGAACAGTTAGGTTTTTTCAGTCCAGCCAACTAGATGAAATCTCACCTTTCATTTATGTAATTCTTTTTGAGGACCTTTCCAGAACAAGAGGGTATCTAAAGTTTACTTTCAACTCTGTCATGCCTGTTCATTAACAGCCAGGAAAAGGAAAATTCAAGACAAACCAATTCTCATCTGACTTATAATCAAAGATTTTTTTTCAAAATTCGCTCCCTATTTTACCAAATAATAAAGTAGCAGGATCAGGTGTCAGTTGAAAGCTCAGTTTCCTGAGTATGACGCTGGATTTGCATCCACGCCACCCACTAACTATGTAGCTTTGGGTGAGTTACTTAACCCTTCTGTGCCTCAATTTGCTTACCTGTAGAATTGGGATAACAGCAGTAAATACCTCCTACGAATGTTCCGAGAATTTAGTGACATGGTGACTGTTAGCTATTTCTCATCCATTAATAAGCTAAGACTATTGCTCGCTTTGTAGCTCCTGAAAGAACAGAACCAAGTTTGTGTCATGAAAGAGATGGGTTATATTCTTCATTTTTTTTTTTTTTTTTTTAGGAAGATTCACCCTGAGCTAACATCTATGCCCATCTTTTCTACTTTATATGTGGGATGCTGCTGTGGCTTGATAAGTGGTGTGTAGGTCTGCCCCTGAATTGGAGCTGGCGAAGCTCAGGGAGTCAACGCAGAGCCTGTGAACTTAACCGCTACACCACCGGGCTGGCCTCAAATGGGTTCTATTCTTGACCCACCAATAAGTTAATACCACTGATTTTCATCACCACTCTGGGGCGAATTTTCCTTCCTGAAGAATGAGGGGTTTATATTATATAATTTCTAAAACCCCTTCCACCCCTGCACCTTGTATAATGAGAGGTAGGAGGATGGGGGCCGTTTTCCATCACAGAAAAAGTTTAAAAAACAGAAACTGTTCATTTGACTCAAAATATTCTTGGTTTGGCCTGACTGAAGATTTGAGTTTGGAAAGAAGTGTTTAAAAGTTCTCTTGACTACAAATCTATAACGAAAATTTTTAGTTTTATTTACCAATAAAAAGCCTGATAGTAAAAAACATGTTCTGTGGAAAAAATCAATTCGTTCTGAATTCAGGAAGGGAAGAATCATCACTCTGATTACTCTTAGCAGGCACCTGTTTCTATCATTTGTAATTGATTATTCATTTCAGTCTCAAAATAATTCTTAAGTGTTTTATGATGAACTGTCAAAGTTTTAGTGCCTGTATAGAAAATGGAATAGATGAAACTATGGGTAAGACAAGGAATTATCTCAAAGCTTTACAGTTAAGATTATAATTAGTACACACTTTTCTTCTCAAGAGATAAGCCACTGTGGTATACATCATTTGGTCAGTTAATTTTCTTTAAATAATATGATAAAATAATAAATGTTATAATATCAGAAATTCAGGATAGATGGCATCTATAAATTCCTATTAGGCTGTCAAAATACTCATTTCACCTAAAAATAAGAATTGACCTCTAAAATTACCTCCCTGTATTACGAAATATATATTCTGTAGCAAGGGACTATTTTTATGAAGTGCACCAATATTCAAAATGTACGCTAGTCGCGGGGCCGGCTCCGTGGCCGAGTGGTTAAGTTCGCGCGCTCCAATGCGGCGGCCCAGGGTTCAGATCCTGGGCGCGGACATGGCGCTGCTCGTCAGGCCGCGTTGAGGCGGCGTCCCACATGCCACACCTAGAAGGACCTGCAACTAAGATATACAACTGTGTACAGGGTGGGTTTGGGGAGATAAAGCAGGAAAAAAAAAAAGATTGGCAACAGTTGTTAGCCCAGGTGCCAATCTTTAAAAAAAAAAAGGAAGATTGGCAACAGTCGTTAGCCCAGGTGCCAATCTTTAAAAAAAAAAAAAAAAAATGTACGAAAGTCTAATGTGGTGAAGTTATAAGCAGCTAGCAGAGAAAATAGTGAAAACAAAATCCCACAGCTATTTCATTAATGGAAAACAGACTAGTAAATTTAATATTGAGTTTATGTAGACAAACAGAAACAAACAGGAATACTTTGCGTATTGTCTTTCAAGCATAAGAGCAAGGTAAAAACATTTTAAGATGAAACCAAAACTGACAAGTTACCATGAAAATGCCTTTACAAAAGTTGTTTTTAAAGAACGTACTTTAACAGAAATAAAAAATGACCTAAGACAGAAGGAATAAAATACAAGAAGGAAAGATGAGCAAATAAATTAGTAGAAATGTATGTTACACTAAACAAGATCTGCCTATATAATAATGTCCAATGGACGCCCCCAAAAGTGAGAGGATTAAATAGTTGAAAATGGTGTGTAAATTGATAGATGATGATCATGAGTGTTGAAAAGTCCTTATATTTTTTCGTGGTGGGAGTGGTGGGATGGATGTTTTAAGATTAGATTAATTATAGGCTCAGGTAAGTAAGTACAGCTAAGATAATATAGTAAATTTTAAAGAATAAATTGTAAAGGACTAGAAATAGGTAGTTTATCTGATATATTAGTGGGGTAGAGGGATGAAAAGGAATCAAACTAGGCAGGAGATAAATTTTTAAAAAAAAATCTAAACAAAAGACAGGGGAAAAAAGCTTTAACCGGCTTTCTTTGCGTTTTCCTTTTTTCCATATATGAGAGATATAATGTGTGTGTGTGTATATATATATGTTTATATATATGTATATATATGTGTGTGTATATATATTTCAGGACAGAGATTGGAAAACAGCCCTGCTATATGTTATTTATAAGAGATACATTTAAAATATAAGGCCAAAGGATGATTGAAAAATGTGGGAAAAAATACGGACCATGCTAGCCAAAAAAAAAATTAGAACTGTATCCATATCAGAAAAGATATACTTTAAGATAAAATGGTTTTTAGGGTAGACAAATTTACCAAATGACAAAATATTCCACACTTCAGGAAAATATATACACCCAAAAATAGCTTTAAAATATTTAAAGCAAAAATTTATAGAATTACCGGGATAAGTTAAAAACCCAACATCATAATTGGAGGTTTCAAAAATATTCTGTCAGCAATTCATAGGTCTTGCATATGAAAACTTGATAAAGATCTGGAAAATTGAACAACACTATGTAATAATCTTGATTTAACTTATTTGTTTCTCATGTCTTCTTTCTTAACAACTCTATTAAGATACAACTTACCTACCATAAAATTCAACTGTCTCATCAAGGAAGAAGTAATAATAGGAATTTTTTAATACTTGGACATTCTTATACAGCTTGAAATGGCAAAGGTTGGAAATTACTCACCTGTCTGTCAATAAGGGATTGGTCGCATGACTATGGAATATAAAACAAAATGTAACATTAGGAATAGCTCTATATATGGGTAAAGTTCTAATTATAAATCCAGTGGCAGGTTTTTGGATAGATTTAAAGATATTATAAGTACTATTATCATGCTTCACAGTTCATATATATTCTCCACATATTCTTCTATATGCATTACATAACAAACAATAAAACTATTCTAAACAACTCCTAAGAAAACAGTGCAGATATTGATGGCCTGAGACAGCACAGAAGCCAGACAATTATGTGACTGACTCGCTCTTTCCTGCAAACAGCAGGATACAGAAATTCTTAAGCATAACTCCGAACAGCTTTTTCTCCACTGATTAGCAACAAACAAAAATGTTTCAATGTCTTGTCAGCTACTGAAGTTATTCATTTTTCAAGCAGCTACTAATTTCTAAACATTTCTATGGAGCTTTTTTATTGAGGTATAATGGACATACAACATTATATCTGTTTCAGGTGTATGGCATAATGATTCAATATTTGTATGCGTTGTGAAATGATCACCACACTAAGTCTAGCTAACCTCTTAATCTACATTTCTGATGCTAATTTTAGTGCTTGATGCTGTGAAGTACAGTAGATGTCGGTTGAGTAAATGAATAAAAAATAGTCCAGACACTGTGTTAGGAGTGTGATCCTGAGAAAGGGAGAATGTAGAAGAAGCTACCACAGATAACACCCACGTGAATCCAAATCCACAAAAGTTTCACAGGTTCTTTTACTTTTTAATGAGGCACCAACACTGCCAGTTATATAAATTTTAAGTTCAATATCCCCTTGGCCCATGGGTGGGTCCATCTCCCATTGAGTGCATTGATGTGTGCGGCCATCACATTTTAGTCAGATAAATCAATTAAAAGTACGGATATCTTTATTTATTTGAGTATATATGTACAAAATTTTAGTTAGTGCCTTCGAGTTGATTCTGACCACTAGCAACCCTGTGCACAGCAGGGTGGAATCCTGCCTGGTCTTTTTGCGCCATCTTCTCGCCTTCTGGCACTATATCAGCCAATGCTCCACTGATATTCATAGGGGTTTCATGGCCAGTTTTTCAGAAGTGGGTGGCCAGGTCCTTCTTCCTAGTCTGTCTTAGTATGGAAGCTCTGCTGAAACCTGTCCACCCTCGGTGACCCTGCTGGTATTTGAAATACCGATGGCAGAGCTTTCGGTGTCAGAGCAACACATAGCCGCTACAGTATGACAACCGACACATAGGTGGTGTGGTTCCCTGACTGAGAAACAAATTCAGGCTGAGGAGGCGAGAGCACCAAATTTTACCCACTAGACCATCAGGTACAAAATCAGCTAAGAAAAAAAGGAGCAGGTATTTAATTGCTTTGGACAATCATAAATTCATAAAAATGTAATAAAATCAGAAAAACCGAAGGGTTCAGTGTTGAATTCCCAAACTTTATCCCTTAGCATAATTCCCTGGACAAAAGGGAATCCGCATAACTATTACTTCATCTGCATGACCATTCTTTATAGTAAGAATGACCTTTTATCTATGCAAAGAGAGATTCTCTCTACTGACTTTTCCGGCAAATTTTAAACAGTGATTTCCAGACTAAGAAATAAAAATAATTTTGATGATGTTGATTTATTTAATAAGGAATTGTGATTTAAAGAAATTTTTTTTGATTATGCAAAGACGAGAGCAAAATGATCTCTCTACGAAGAATTATACAACTAACTGGAATACTTACCCTACTGTATTAGCCATCAAGGTAACGATTATATAAAAGATCTTTAGTCCTTATTGAATAAATCATAAGGGCTCATTAGAATTGGGTTATTAGAACACTAAAATCCTGACAGCATGATCCACAGATACAAAAGCCCTTGAAGACAGTTGTTTTTTTTGAGAGGATTTACATTTTATAACAGCCAAGAGCTTTTCCTGCTTACATGTAGAGATTTTATTGGCATATATAAGCAATCCCAGTACCCTTGGCTTAAAACAGGATTTACATGTGCAGGGACCTTGTGTCTCATTGCTCTCCATCTTATTTTGGGATTACTGTAGGACTGTATATAATTTCACAGTAATTATCAAAAGCTACTATAAATATTGAATGCTGCATTCTTCCCATATATTATCTTCCTAAAAAACAAACTTATGTTTAATCGGTCAGCCACTGAATATTTTAGAGGCCTCCAAATTATTTGTGTTCCAAACCATATTGGACTGTGAGCTTATTGAGCCAGAAACTGTTAGGAAAAGTGTGGAGTTATCATTTTGGAGGGGAAATAATATGCGCTGAGTGTGTCTTGCTTGTCAATGGCTGATTATCTTTTCTACCCATCAACATGGACTACCATCATGCCAACCAAACAGCTGCCCATTATATACTTAGTTATCACTTTTGTCCCTTGAAGAGCAGATTGTGATATTTAGCCAAGTGTAAGGTGTCAATTCAGTTCAGTGGATCATCGATGTAACTGTAGATCTGTGTAAGTATCGGCACTGTTTAAAGGTCATTAAACAAGAGTAAGACAGAATGGATGTCTAATGCAATGGCTTTATAAAGGTAGCAGCAGAAAGAGGGTCCACACCAACATGCAATAAAATCTTGATTATGTTGCATTCAAACATGGCAGACTTCCTTAAGCACCTGGCATTTCAGGGAGCCCAGAAGGAGCAGAATAGCTTTTGAAAGCTGACAAAACCAAGAGATCCAAAGACTGGACAGTGAAAAGAAGACAGCATTCAATTTGTCTGTTTTCATCCAATAGTGATGCAGTGATGAAGGTTATAGAAGATAATTACATAGCTGTAAGAAGAGGGTTGTGGTTTGAAACCACTTATTTGAAGAGATTAAGATACTACAAGATATATCATTAAGATGCTTAGAAGCATTGAACTTCATGGAAATATGAAATAATCTATAAACGGAAAATTGTGGCTTGCTGTGAAATATGTTCACGCAAAAAGAGTGATAGCAAGTAAAATCAGAAGTAGAAGAGTCAGCACTGTAGCCTGAAAATAGTGACTAAGAATTATCCAGATTTGCCCATATGGCAGGTAATGAAAGCATTCCATCTTGATGAGTTAATCAGGTGTCTCCTATCTTGGGATATGGACATTTCTAGAATTTCATGCTTTCCAACTGACCATAATGTGTTATCTCAGATATATGCTTTCTCTCTCCTTCCTTCCTTCCCTCCTTCCTTTATTTCTTTTGCCTATTTTGGGTTTTTTTCAACAGATAAATTGGTTGACTTCTTAGGCACTATTTTCTTCTTCCCAAAATTGGCACACGCAATTAAAGAGAGAGAACTTGCTAATTAGAAGGTGACTGTCTACGTATGTCTATGTATAATACATCCCTATGTGTATATTATATGTACTGTGCTCAGATTTTGCATGTTGAAAAAAATCTAAGAATTTTCCCCACTACATTGATATCTCAGGTCCTCACCCCTCAATGCTGCCTAATCTAAAAATCCATTCAGAATTCAAATAACGATTCTTTTAAAAAGCGTAATACATGCAATACCTGATTATATTCTTCAGGATAGATGAACAAAAGAATAAATGTGTGATTTTGTAAGCCTGTGGAGGACCAAAATCATGTCTAATATCCCTTTAAGAGCAGATTGTGATATTTAGAAAGTTTAAGGTTATCAGTTCAGTGGATCATCTATGTAACTGTAGGACATTTGTGTAAGGATTGGCACTGGTTAAAGGTCATAGAACAAGAGTTAAGAAGCAGTCTAGTTCACAGCTGCATTTTGCATCCCCAGTATTGTTTCAGACACTAAGCAGCCTCATAATAAATAGCAGTGGAATAAATTAATTAATCATTTATTTGTTTCTGACAACTGATAATGCTTAAAATGTTAAAATTAATTGGGATAATACTAAACAGTTATTTTGATTTCTCCTTATATACCTTCGCTTATGTCAGACAAACATAAAGTAAGTAGAATATGTGTGTGAGTGAAGATAAAAAGAGATTGAAAGACAAAGTAAACAGTAAATATTCATGATGCGCTGAACATAGATGAGGTTCACGAGGCGCTTAATATGCATGAAATCTTAAATCAGAACCCGGTGATGATGCCCAGTCTCACCCAAAGTGTCTTCTTTTTGAGACACTGAAATAAAATGCCATGACAGCTCAGCAGGTCATTGGCAAACTACAGCCATGAGATATGAGTAGATATATCCACCCCTGAGGCCTATCTCTTATACAGCGAGTGTTTGTGTGGGTCCCTGATACCTTCCATCTGTTGGGATCCCTTATGAAATCTCAGCTCTGGTCCTCATAAGCACACCCATCATTGTGGGAGACTTACGCAGCAGAGAAAGAGGGAGGATATAGGAACTCTGCGAAACCGAGAATTCAGGTAATATGGGTTAACTTTATTTATACTTTCCCTGAGGGTCTCGCTTTGGCTTCTAAATTAAATAAGCCATGTGAATCATTCATTTCAATTTGGTCTGTGAGCCTTCCTGCTACACAATTTGAGTTTAAGTTGCCTGGTCATGTACTCAGAGGCTACTTGCATCAAAGTAACTTCCCACATGCCAGCGGCCATTCTGTCTGCCAAGGTGAAGTAGGAGAAAGCCGTACATGGAGATTGAGGGCTGAAGGGTCAGATATGCAGTCCTTGCCTTTCCTTTGTTGGGGGGACCTCAAACTGGGAGAGAGATCAGTTACGGTATGACTTGCAAAGGCCATAAGTCAAGTCTTCCCAGAAACCACTTCAAAAATAAGTTCCTGAATGAATGAGTGGGAGAGATCAGCCTGATGACAAGCCCCTGGCTGATCTAGCTTTCTAGGGTCCGCACAGAGCCTAGAGGAAGGTTGAGAAGGCTGGCAGACCAGCATAAAGCTGTGGGGTTAGACAAAGAGGTCACAAGTCAGGAAACTTCAGGCTAACGGCAAAATAGTGGTCTCCACTTTTTACCACAATATGCACCAGGGATCCAGGCACCTCATAAGACAAGACACCAGAGAGAAACGTTTCAAAGACCAATCTGAATGCACTTATGCAGATTTCACGGAGAAGAGCAGGCAGTTGGAGGATCTGAAAGATGGAGCATTTAAACAAGAGAGACAAAGTCCTTCAGGAGTCTATTAAATCCCCTGGAAAATAAGATAATATTTTTTTCTTTTCTTTTCTTTTTTTGTTTTTTTTTTGGTGAGGGAGATTGGTCCTGAGCTAACATCTGCTGCCGATCTTCCTCTTTTTTGTTTTTCTCCCCAAAGCCCCCCGGTACGTAGTTGTGTATCTAGCTGTAGGTTCTTCTAGTTCTTCTGTGTGGGATGCTGCCTCAGCATGGCTTGACAAACGGTGCTAGGTTTACACCAAAGGTCTGAAGCAGCGAACCCCGGGCTGCTGAAGCAAAGCACACAAGCTTGACCACTCAGCCCCAGGGCCGGCCCCTAAGATAATATTGATTGGGCAAGTTAAAAAATTGTCTTGTTTGGTTTTATCCCAGCTATGCTATGGTATGGGAGCTGGTAAAGAAAATGATATTGAATAAACTTAGAAGCTACATTTTCTTTGGATTTCAGTGTAGTGTGTGCAAACATTTAGCCCCTTGCACATGGTTAACAAATATAAAATTTGCTCTTCTTACAATAATATAGAATCATTACGTTATAAAGATCTCACTAATCATTTAAAGATAAGCATTCAGGCAGTACGTATGCCTTTATTTATACCCTAAAATCTTTACTTAAACACTTGCAATAATTTGGAATTTACTACTTCACAAGTAAGCCTGCTTGGCTTTTGGTTAGCTATACTTTCTAAAAAGCACATTTTTATATTGGTCTAAAATGTACCTCTCTATAACTTCATTTCTTGCTCCTAGTTCTGCTGTACTTTGCTGCAACATAGAATAAATTTGCTTTCTTATCCATATTTATTCAGCAAACATTTATTAAGTGTCTGTTTCACAGCATTGCCTGTTAGGTGCTGGAGGTTGCTAAAAAGACTTAAAAATGCCTATAGGTGATTCTGGTTCACAAACTGATGTCTCAGAAGACCATCGTTCTCATCCTTATCATTAAAACAAGCCAGACAGATTACAGAAGCACAGATTGAACACCCATTAGAGAGAATAAGACCCACACAAACCTAAAATAACTAAACTCTAGAAAATGATAGCGAATTTACAAGAGAGAGAAAAATTCTTAGCTGCTCTTTTTTAAAAATTTATTAGAAAGACTTCTTTCCAACTTCATTGAGATATAATTGACATATAACGTTGTGTAACCTTAAGGAGTACAATGTGTTCATTTGATACACTTGTATATTGCAACATGATTACCACCATAGTGTTCGTTAATGCCTCCATCACATCACATCATGATCATTTCTTTTTTGTAGTGAGAACATTTAAGATCTAAGCAACTTTCAAGTGTACAGTACAGTATTGTTATTTATAGTCACAATGCTGTGCATTAGATCCCCAGAACTTATTCATTTTCTAACCAGAAGTTTGTACTCTTTGACCAACATCTCCCCATTTCCCCCAGCCCCCAGCCTCTGGTAACTGCCATTATACTCCGCTTCTGAGTTGGGCTTTTTTAGATTCTACATATAAGTGATGTCATATAGTATGTATCTTTCTCTGTCAAACTTATTTCACTTAGCATAATGATCTCAAGTTCTCTCCAAGCTGGTGCAAATGGCAGAATTTGTTTCTTTCTAATGGCTGAATAATACTCCATTGTATATGTATATATATGCCACATCTTCTTTACCCATTCATTTGTTGATGGACATTTAGGCTGTTTCCACATCTTTGCTATTGTGAATTATGCTTCAATAAACATGGAAGTGCAGATATCTCTTTGATATCCTGTTTTCATTTCCTTTGGATATATATCCAGACATGAGATTGTTGGATCATATAGTAATTCTATTTTTAATATTTGAGGTACCTCCACACTGTTTTCTGTAGTGACTCTATTAATTTACATTCCCACCAACAGTAAATTAGGGTTCCCTTTTCTCCACATTCTTTTCAGTACTTATCACTTATCATTTTGATGATAATCATTCTAACAGGTCTGATATGATATCTCATTGTGATTTTGATTTGCATTTCCCTAATAATGAGTGATACTGAGCACCTTTACATGCACCTGTTGGCAATTTGCATGTCTTTGCAAAAAGATCGATTCAGTTCCTCTGCCCATTTTTTAATGATTGGCTTTTTTTTTGTGATTGATATATATGAATTCTTTATATATGTTGAATATTAACCCTTTGTCAGATATTTTTCTCCCATTCCTTAGGTTGCCTTTTCATTTGTTGATTGTTGCTTTTTAGTTTGAGGTCGTCCCACTTATTTATTTGAACATTTGTTGTTTGTGCTTTTGGTGTCACAGCTGAAAAATTATTGCCAAGACCTAGACCAGTATCCTTGATGAATATAGATGCAAACATTCTCAGCAAAATATTGGCAAACTGAATTCAATAGCATATTAAAAGAATCTTACACCATGATCGAGTGAATTTATCCCTGGGATGCAAGGATGGTTCAATATATGCAAATCAATAAATGCAATACACCACATTAATAGAATGAAAGATAAAAATCATATGATCATTTCAATAGAGGCAGAAAAAAACATTTGACAAAATACAACATTCTTTCAAGACAAAATCCCAACAAATTCAATATGGAAGGAACATAGCTCAACACAATAAAGATCATACAAGTCTATAGCTTTCATCATACTCAATGGTGAAAAGTTGAAAGCTTTTCCCCTAAGATTAGGCTCAAGACAAGGGTGCCCACTCTCACCGCTCTCATTCAACATAGTATTGGAAGTCCTAGCTAGAGCAATCAGGGAAGAAAAAGAAATAAAACACATCCAAATCAGAAAGGAAGAAGTAAAATATTCTCTGTTTGTAGGTGATATGATCTTATATGTAAAAAATCCTAAAGAGTCCACCCAAAATCTGTTAACACTAATCAACTAATTCAGAAAAATTATTTTATATAAAAGTCAACATATAGTTGTGTTTCTATACACTAACAACAAAATATCTGAAAAGGAAATTAAAAAAACAGGCTCATTCACATTAGCATCAAAAACAATAAAATATTCAGGAATACATTTAATTAAGTAGGTGAAATATCTGTAAACTGAAAATTACAAATGTCTGATGATAAATTTAAGACAGAAACAAATGGAAAGATATCTCATGTCCCTAGATCAGAAGAAGAAATATTGTTAAAATGTCCATATATCCAAAGATATCAATAGCTTGAATGTCATCCTTATCAAAATCTCAGTGGTGTTTTCACAGAAATAGAAAAGACAATCCTAAGATTTGCATGAAGCTACAAAAGAGCCGAAATAGCTAAAGCAATTCTGAGAAAGAAGAACAAAGCTGGAGGCATCACACTTCCTGATTTCAAACTATGCTACAAAGCTATAGTAATCAAAACAGTATGGTATGGTCATAAACCTAGAGACCAACGGAACAGAATTAAACCCCACACGTATGTCAAACAATATTTGACCAAGGAACCTAGAATACTGGGGAAAGGATACTCTCTTCAATTAACGGTGTTGGGAAAACTGAATAATTCTGTGCAGAAAAACGAAATTGGATTCTTATCTTATAGAACTCACAAAAAATAAGTCAAAATCAATTAAAGACTAAAGTGTAAGATCTGAAACCATAAACCTCCCAGAAGAAAGCCTAGAGAAAAAACTTGGCTGCTCTTACTGAAGACTGAAACACAGCAGAGATGAAGAATTTGCCATAAATAGCATTAAGGAGAAAAAAGTACAACTCTTATCAATCTTTTAGTGGCCATGTGTGAGCTGACATGACAGAGCCAAACCCAGATGGGTCCTAGACACCCCCAATGCTGGGATCCGGACACCATAAACAGGAGCAGAGAAAGAGAGCTGAGAGAAAGCCTTTGAGGTATTTTGACCTAAGGAGGTCGCTGAGAAATACCCGTCCCTGGGAATACCAGCTTCATAAATTTCAGGGCAGCCACAAGCTGACCTCAAAAGGCTGAGGATGTCTCAGAAGGGCCAAAAGAGATTATGCTTAACACAACAGGCAGAACTGGAGAGCAAAGAAAACTTTTCTGTTATCCAAAATGGTGGGAGCAGGTTGCAAGACAGGAAGAAATCTCCCACAGTTTGGATAGAATGCGGCCCATCTGTGGAACACAGGTGGCTCTCCATAATCTGACTGTAATCTCCATATCCTAGGCTACCCTACCCTCAAAACATTTGAACCCAGTGCTGAATGAGACTAAACTGGCATTTTAACAAAGCCCAGACCTCAACAGCTAAATATGTTGACTCAGCCCCTATCCTAACAAACTGACAGAAAAAGGGGCATGTCCTTTCTGAAGATAGATATTATTTATTTCAGTCTCTACTGTAGTTTCATAAAAATGTTCAGCAAAAAGTTAAAAATCAAAGGACACTCAAGAAAGCAAGAAAAGGTTACTGACAGTCAAGAGAGGAAATAGTCGACAGAAAGAGAACGAGAGAAGGCACAGATTTTGAAACTGTCAGAACTTTAAATGGACTATGATGAAACACTTAAGTGGAAAAGGGAACGACATGTATAAAGAGATGATAATTTTAGCAGGACATGGAAACTATGAAAAAGAATCCAAAGAAGTGAAAAATACAGTATAAGAAATAAAAAATTCAGTGTATGAGCTTGAGAGCAGACTGCATATGGCAAAGAAAAGGATAGAGAAATATGAAGAATGGTCAAGAGAAAATACCTAAATTCAAATAAAAAGAGAAAAAGATTAAGAAAAAAAGAATGAGAAGAACAGAATGCCCAATTTCTGTGGAACAATATCAAATAGTCTTATCATATGCGTAATTGGAGTCCCAGAAGGAAATGACAAAAACAGAACGCGACAGAAACATTTGAAGAGATAATGGCTGAGAACACTCCAAAACATTAACTTGTACATGAGGCAGTTCAGTAAACTCCGTATAAGAGCACAGGATCAGATCAAATTGCTGAAAACCAAATATAAAGAACAAATATTAAAAGTAGCCACAGGAAACAGTCCTGTTATATACAGAGAAACAACAATGTGACTAATTGCTGATCACTCTTTAGGAAAAAAATGGAGGTTGGAAAGACAATTAATTAACATCTTGAAAGTATTGAAAGTAAAAAAAATAGCCTGGAGATTTATATTCATTAAAAATATTCTTCATAAATGACAGTGAAATAAATGCTTTCCCAGGGAGACAAAAGCTACGAGAATTATGTCCAGCACACCCGTGTCAATTTATGCCAAAAGAAGTTCCTTGGGCTGAGGATAAATAAACACAGATGGGACCCTAGATCTTCAGAAGTAAATGGAGAGCGCCAGAAAAGACAAATATCTGAGAAAATAGAAAAGATCTGCTTTTATTGCATATTTTAAACACTGTTATGTATGTGTGAGTAGATTTTTTTAAAGGACTATTGACTATTTAAGGCAAAAATCATCATACTGTACTGTATGTGGCTAGTGGCATATGCACATGTATTCCTTACATATTTGTGATGTTCCCAAACGATTTAGGACCTTATGTATTTCTAGCAAATTTTCACATTTATTCAACAAACTTTTTTTTTGTGGTGAGGAAGATAGTCTCTGAGCTGACATCTGTTGCCAATCTTCCTCTTTAGGCTTGAGGAAGATTATCCTGAGCTAATGTCTTTGCCAGTCTTCCTCTATTTTGTATGCAGGATGCCGCCAATATGTGACCTGATGAGCAGTGTATAGTTCCATGCCAGGGGTCCGAACCCTTGAACCCTGGGCCACTGAAGCAGAGCATGTGAACTTAACCACTATGCCACAGTGCCAGTCCCTCAACAAACTTTTTATGTTCCTTTCAGCTAGGTGGCGAGCAATGGGCCTATTCTAGAAATATTACTCTATCAGCATTGGACATACATTCTCCTATATGACACCCAGTGTCCTTCATTAAAGAGATTCTCCACCAGAAAATCACTAAAAAATTCCTTTTGCATTAAATTAGATGCTTCCCAACAACAATGAATATAGCCTCTCTCTGTTTCTTAAGTTGTTACTAGCTTCTTGTCCCTGCTTGAAGCATCAATTATTTGACTTATGCTGGAACTTTTGTAGAACCAGCAGAAGATGAAAGAATAGCCAATGACACCATTTATTACTAGGGAGATTGTGACATTAATTCATCTTCACAAATGCTGGATGCCATACGCACCCCTTTATTACATGCGTCATAGACAGATTCTTTGGTTTCATCTTAGAAATCACGACTCTGAAGTCTTGGTCTGGGATTTCATGTCTAGAAGAGAAAGCAGCCATGAGATTCCTTTTTTTTAAGTTCATTAAAAATGATACTCTTTTTTTCTGACTTGTGCTAGCAAGTGCAAGCCACTCAAGATAAATATAATTCCTCTATATAAGGAAAAGAACAGATAAGTTTACCCTAAAAAGAAAGTCCAAAAAATTCATCATAAACATGAAATTAACTATAGATGTAAATCCTAGCAAACAAACAAGAATTAAGTAATAGCTGTTTTGAAAATACATCGTAGATAAGACTAAAATGAGTCCTACATCTTCGCAAGGGCCAAGGGTACCTCCTTGAATGGATCATGTCGATATAAAATGTAGCTAATATAAAAAAGTATAATGGAAATTGTACATAACGAGGACATTTTTATGATAAAGAATAATATTATCTGATAAGGAGGATAGAAAAAGAGGATTGTATACACAGAATTTTTCAGTATCTTTTCAAAACTGTTCAGAAATGCTGTTCAGAGATTTTAGCCCCAGTGATGTGTTACTTATTTAGACTGAAACATAGTTGAAGACAATAATTTGTTAAATAATGTTAGTTTCATTCATATAATCTCTTAAAAATACTTAAATTTTATACCCACTATATAGCACATTTTAGGCTCTTCAAATAACCAGAATTGATTATTCCATCACATTTAGCTCTCAGGAAAAAAGAATGTTTGAAAAATCTGGCTTATAGGATCCAGTCTGGAATTAAATGTGATTAATCCATATAAACCTATTCCAGAATCCTTATGATAAATTGGTAAATGAAATTTCTAAATCTGTAAAAATTAAAGACCAAGCCCTATATTTGCATTGACCCTGCCAAGGAGCCTATAAGATGAATTTGAAACCAACTCTCTCTCTTTCCATGCATGTTTATGTGTGTGTGTGTGTGTCTGTCTCTCTGTTTTTCTGTCTCTCTCTGTCTCTGTCGTGCTCCCACCCTGCCAAATACCACACTGGTAATTACAGTAGTGATTATTAACTTATATGGATCACACTGAGCATTTAACTTTGAACAGGCAGACTGTCTCATTTTGTGTTACATCAATCATCACTTTTAGAAGAATATACTTAAAGAAATGTAGTATATGAAAAAGAATTCAACAGACCACGCTTCAATCGATCAACCAGGAATGCCAAAATAAGTTTACAAATAGATGTAAAGCTTTTCCACAAAGAGCAGGGCAATCAATCATCCCTGCATTGGACAGGATTCATCTGCAAATGGAAAATAATTATTTGCATTGCTATTGGTTATCTTCAATGTAGAGAGCCGGAAAATAGCTCAAAGACAATGAAAGGTGCAAACCCCATAACACACGATTTTCTGTTAAAGATATTCAGTAATCATCTTGATCCATTTCAGAGGTTTTCACAATTTTCTAAAACCACTCAGCTCCTTAACTTCTCCATATTGGTTATGTAAGATGATAATAGACATCAGTGGAGACAGGAAGAGGGACAACGTGAAAACAGGAAGGTGCAGCCTGGTGAGACTACGGATGTTGGGGGAATGACTGAAGGGGGTGTGCAAGGAAAGCCTTTTCAGTTCCTGTCCATATATCTATCTTTTTCTCCCTCCGTACCAGATGCTCAGCATGGCTCTGACAAACCAAAAGTCAGCATAATAAGGAAAACCTTATAGACCAAAAAGGCTATAATTCTGCATTTCCAAAAGTGATTGCAGTTCATGAAATGGCATCCAGAAAGCAAAGAAAAAAAAAAAGACTAATTAGGTAATTAAATAAACATATAGTTTTGAAAAATAAAAGCTGTAGGATATCCCACCCATCACAGAATGCTAGCAAATGCCTGTTGCAGTTTTCCAGCCTGAGAAGGAATTAGAGATTCTCTTTGGCAGCATAATTCTTCACATCAAGAGAGAACAATGATGATGGGAGTAAAAGCAACTTGACATCATTCTCATGCCCCTTTCTTCTTCTTACCACATTCCCAGACTAAGCAATTCCTAACTATTTTTCTTTTTGTTTTCTTTGGTTTTTTCCTGCAGCCTGATTAATTAGAGTGAGGGAAGAAAAAGGACACAGGGTGCACAAGTATTAATAAATATCTTAGAGGTCAGTACCAAGCCACTTATACATCAGGAAATAATGTGAGGAAATTGTCTGAAGTGGAACTTTTAATCCCTAAGACTGTATTTTCCACATGCTCTCTCATGAGGTAATATCAGATAGTAAAATGCACAGTCTTCTGGAAATCAGAAGGCTTTTTCCCAATGCAGACTATGACACCTAAACCATGTGGCATGGCTAACCCTTATTTCTTATTTGAGAAAATGAGCCAGTTAGATTTTATTCTTTATGAAGTCTCTTCCATCTTTAATATCTATTTATAGGACATCTTATTGAACATAGTACTGAGAACGTCATTAAGCTTTTTAAGAAAATATGGCAAGGATAAATCTAAGGAAAAGAAATTCTAACCAATATGAAGAAATAGTTTATTTGAGAATTCTAGAACTAAATAGAAGTTGCCTAACCTAACTGGATGCATCTAAGTTCATGGAATGTTGTATTTGTGTGTACATGTGTGAGAGTGTGTGTACATCTCTGTGTGTGTATGTGTGTGTGATGGATTTTACTTATCAATTGAGCCTCTTTGTATAACATAGTTTCAATGAATTGTATTACCAACACGAAATTACATCATTAGCATTGAGATGGCAGAAATTTCCAGTGCCTTAATCAGTGAGGGCATATTTAAAGCATAAAGCAGTAAACACTGCCATCAGTACAATAAAAGCAATATCTAATGACTCAATATCAAATGGGTTTGAAGGCTATAAAATTAACATAGTTTGCATAAAATCTGAACATACAAATTATTCTTACATAGATACCATACTCAGCAGCCAAAAACAAAAAAAGTACTTATTACCAAAATATATTTTCTTATAATTCCTGCCATTCTATTTTACTTAACAGAAGGGCTACATTAAACTAATTTAGCCAGAAATATAAAGGGCTTTGATATTGGTTCCCAGTGCAAAAACTTCCCAAATGTCCTTTGTTAACCACAAAATGAGTATTGCAAATTAAAAGTGTACACATATTTTCTAGTAACTTCTATCCCCAAAATAATGTTACAATAATTTTTAAAACGTTTTTCTTTTGAACTGATTATAGACTCAAAAGAAGTTGCAAAAATGTTGCAGGGAAGTCCCTTGTGCCCATCACCCATCTTCCCCCAACGGTGGCATGCATAACTATGTGCATTATCAACTCAGGAAATTGATCGGCACAGCACAATTAACTAATCTCCAGCTGTTGCTCAGATTTCTTCAGTTTTTGCATGCACTCAAATTTTCTAGATCGTTTTACATTAATTTTTACTTTCAGAGATGGTGCACCAACCTTTCCTTTCACTCTGTACTAATCCGAAATCCTAATAGTTAAAAATTATATTTTCATTTTCATGTCATGAATAATAAGTATGCTTTATGGACTTAAAATGACCATCTAGGCATAGAATCAGGTATTTGTGAAGCAATGACTAAGATTTAGCTTCCCAAAGTAGATTCCTAAGATATTATAACTATCTGTGTTATATACGGTGAGGGACTCAAGCGTTGAATTCAATCCCATTTCACATTAGAGACCGTTAAGATGTTCATTGATTTAGGATGTTTATTGAACAGCTTATTCTGAGCAAACACCACACTAGATCCTATAAGGGATAACAATATGCATAAAAGCAGTTCCCCAGTTATCAAGGGACTTGTATAATATGGCAGGGAAATACGATTGTGGAAAAAGAGAAAATAAACAGCAGAGATTGAGAAGTAGCCTAGATGAGGGAGAGGGATGAGGAAGAGCTCTTGTGCTTGCCGAGAGGTTGACATGTTATCCTCTTCCCCAGCCAGAACTAAGAAGTTTGAAATTATGAGTCTAGTTTAATACCTCGACTCAAGTACTCTCTGCTCCTCCACTCTTGACTTCCAATCCCATCTACATTAATTTTATTACAGCAATTTAGAAACCTACTCTAATACGTTTATTTTTATAGGTTAGTATTCCCTTCAGGAATACAAAACAGCGGAGCAAAGATAAATGCTGCATTGAAAAATTTTTCCTCGGGGCCGGCCCTGTGGCCTAGTGGTTAGGTTCGCACGCTCTGCTTTGGCGGTCCAGGGTTTCACCGGTCCGGATCGTGGGTGCGGACATGGCACCGCTCGGTCAGGCCACGTTGAGGCGGCATCCCCACATGCTGCAACTAGGGAGACCCACAACTAAAAATACACAACTATCTACTGGGGGGATTTGGGGAGAAAAAGCAAAAAAAAAAAAAAAAGACTGGCAAGTTCCAACTCAGGTGCCAACCTTAAAAAAAAAAAAAATTTGCTGTTTTCTTCCTTTGCTGCTTGGTGAGTTGGTTGGTTCATGTCTGTTAAGTGTTCGAACTCACAAAACGTATACAGCCTTGCCAACAGCAGAATTGAATCTTCATGGGAAATGCTAACTTTTCATGTACCCCCCTTTCCCCAAGATCCAACCTTTAGTTGGTAAGAATAAATATTAGGAAATGCTCTCCAACTTAAAACTACCAGAAAACAATACAAACAGTGCTCTACAGAGACAAAGGGAGACAAACGAAAATTGTCTTTTTAAAACTACTTCCTGCTGCTTAAAATTTTATTCGGCTTGAGGAGCTTGTTTACGCTAAAGAACACAATTGTGAGCATTTTGCACAGTATCATTACTAATTTAGTTTTAGCCAGAAGTGTAGTTAATGTCACATCTAAGAGAAAAGTAATGAGTTAAGTGGCAGCTTAACACAGGGGGTAAGTGTTTGGGCTCTGGAATCAGATCTCCTGGGTTATAATCTCTGTTCCCCAAGAGATCTGAGGCAAGTTACTTAACCTCTCTGAGCCTCAGTTTCTCATCTGTAAACTGGGAGAAATAATAACAGTAATGAATATCTTAAGGTAGGCTTGGTGCCATAATGGATAAATCTCAAAATGTCAGGGGTTTAACCAATTAAAACAATATCTCTTGTTTCCAGTACAGTCTAACGTATGTTCCAGGTTGCAAAGCTCTTCTGCAAGTGAGTTCCTGTTATCTTGTGGCTCCGTCTTCTTTAGTACGTAGATCCCAAAGATACCACCATGTGTGTGTGTGTGTGTGTGTGTGTGTGTGTGAGAGAGAGCACATGCACACATGTGTATACGTTGGGGATAGGGTTGGGGGCATCTCCATTCCAGCCAACTGGAAATAGCAAAGAGCATGGAGTACAGTGCATGGAAGGTATATATGGACCTGGATTGAAAATAGAAGAGATCACAGCTCCCGACATTACATTGGTCTGAAGTCAGTCACAAAGCCATAGGTAACTGCAAGTATGAAATGTAGTCAGAAGAAAAAAATACATTTTGGTGAATGTCTAGTGGCTCTGCCAGAATTCTGTATCTCAAGCGCTCTTGTAAGATTTAAAAGGGATTAAAACATAGGAAACCCTTAGAATTATGCCTTGCAACAGGATAAATATAAACTATTTTTTACATTGTTTATTACCACTTTTTCATAATCTCAAGTGTTACCTATCCTTCACCGTGAATTCTAAAACTTGAGGCTTCTACAAACAAACTGGTAGATCAGGCTCTTAAACGAGTTACCACTCAGGAAAACAAGATGCCTACATCATCTCTGGAAAGCCAATTAGCAAGTATTCACTCAGCAGCTTAGCTCTTAGTGTTTTAAGGAGACCTATACACACATATCAATTCAAAGAAGATGCATTTAAATATTTCTATGAAAAATAGCCAGAGTAACGTGAACCCTTCAACTCAACAACCCTTCAACGGAACCTCTATTGCTCACGTTATCCCTGCTCTTAGATGCTAAATTGTTTCCCTTAATTGATAGCACATAACATAGATACATCCTTCATTGGCATTTCATCAGAATTGCCTTCTGATTAAGTGGATATCTTTCTTCCCTCCTCCAATTTGTTATTAATTCTTGTAGTGTTTTTATTTTTCTGTTATATCTCTCTATCTTGAGTCCAGCATTTTAAGGGCAGGGACTATATTTTTTTCACATTTGTAAGAAAAGAAACCAGGTTCTGGCAGATGCCCAGGAACTCTGCCAGAATTTGGAGGGCAGGGTCTATATGTTTTTTGATATCTTACACATTGCATTATCTCTTTCAAGTGGCCTCTAAGTGCTTGCTTATTTGATTCTATGTGTCCCTGCTGCACCATGGTCAAGGGCAGACTTGGAGTCTGACCACCATATGGTAGCTTGTGAGACGTTGGGCGAGTTACCTACTCTTTCTAAACCTCAATCTCTTCCTCTATAAGTGGGGGAAAAAGTGGCACCTGCCTGTGAAGTTTGGGAATAGTGTAAAGTGAAATAAACTGAGCAGGTAACAACTGCTCATAACAGTACCTATTAGTAGTAATATTATTACCAGCAAATGGCTGAAGGATCTTAGGATAAGTAGGGCGATGAATGAAAATACATAGGAGGAAAAGAGTCTATATTAGGATTAAATAACTCAAGAATGCTTGAAGCTCCAGACTTGATAAAGAAGTCTAGCAGCAGACGAAGGCAAACCATCACTTTTTATCTTTCCAGAGTCCTTCCATTTCCAAGATGCTGGATTACTGTTAGAGCAGTTGGGAAACAGCTAGAGGGCAGGCCAACACCCAGGAGATTTTCAAAGAGTTAAAGATGATTCACTTTGCTTCCCCTGGAGAGAGACACAGAGCACAGACAGAAGAAGCACTTCTTTCCTTAACCTGGTTTTAAATAATCCCATGGAGATAACAGGCAGTGTCTCTATTTGTGCTGTGGTTTGGTAGAAGCAATAATTAGTCATCAGTATTATCTCAGAAAATGAAATCCAGTGAAATGGAGCTTACATAAGTAAGCTGACTGAATTACACAATTCTCTGTCATTCTGACCTGGTCTTGTTGAGAACACACAGCATGAGTGGCCATTAGGAGTCTCAATTATTGAATTGGCAAAAAGCATTAAAACCAGCATAAGAGTCCTTCGTTCACTTAAGGAGAGCTCAAAGTATGAGCAAAGTTTTTACTGGAAGTTCCAAGTCTCCTTAAACTTCAACATTATAGAGCTGACCCTGAAAGGCATAATGCTTTGCTCAAAGGAAGCCACCCTTTGAATAAAACATGCTTTACTCCTCGTGTCTCCCTCGAGCTGTTTCTCCCCCATCACATAATTTCTGACCTTGTAAAATTTGGCAAAAGCATTGTGAGCAAGGCTATAGCTTGTTCTGGAGTAGAAGTAAGGCGGCATGTGAACGCTGGTTCGAAGCCATGGTCTGTTTGACAGGGCACACTCAGGATAGAAGGCTTCAGTTTTTCCACAACTTGTTTCTCAGGCGTATTCTGAGGCTGACTCGGAAGTCCACAAACAAGCCTTTTGGCTAACCTAAGTAAAGAAATTAAGACATGATAAGTCGAATAAAGGTAAATTGAGAAGAAATAAAATGAGATCAGTGTTGCTTACTTACGTATTTGAGCCTTCCTGAATGTGTATGGTTCTCTCGAAATACATAAAGGTTCGTTTCTACCTCCTTCCTACGGCCCGGGCGTAGGAGACATGGGTCCCGTCTAAGCTTATTTTAGGAATGTAGAGGTACAAGTTTGTGTTATAATTGCATATACAGCTTGAGAGGAAGATAGGCCGTATTTGCCTCTGTTCTCCCCATGAACAGAGAAAGGCACCTGGCTCCCACCGAGCCTAATGACGCAGATTTAAAAGTTTGGCTCAGGCCATCCTAGAAGAAGGGAGGGAGATGCTAGAGAACTGATGGTCATTTTCCATTCTCTTCAGGGGGAGTCTCTCGGTGCCAATCTCTGAAAAGGCTGGAGGCCCTCAAACAGATCTCCCCAGAAATCCAGCTGGAAAAGAACGTAAGGTATGGTATTTATCCTTCCCTGAACCTGTTTTATATGTGTTTCAGCCCTCTAGGCACAGGTAGCCTACCTCTGGCTCAAAATGCCCCAATTTGTTTATCACCTACGTCTACCCTATTTCTCCAACCCCCATCCATCTTGCCTCAGGCCGTTCTGAAAGCTCCATGTCATGCTAAGATGTAAATAATTAATATCTCCTCACAGATTTCCATTTTAATTGCTTTTCTTTACAGGATAAATGCTCAAGTAGTGGTATACAAAATGAGGAAAATTAAAGGATATCATATGGGGTTGTTCTGGGGATGTTGTCAAATGAAGGACCCTTCTTAATAACACCAATATTTCTTTATCTCTTTTCCATCCCAGTAAGCAGATAATGAAACATCTTTATCCATTAAAAGAAAAGTTCTTGGCTTTTCCTAAAGTGGCATTTTCCCTATAGGAAAAGTCTGACCTCATAGATGACATTTAAATAGGTGACACATCGAGAATCTAAGGACAACACCTGTAATCAATTCAAAACCCTGTAAATTAGAGAAGAAAACCGAGACCCAGGTATGCAAGACCCAAAGACAAGGGCAGTGGAAGAGCTGTAAATAAGGTCCAGCTGTCCAGCCTTGGAGATGAGTATTCTTCGTATCACAGCACACTTCCATGAATGCTGGATTTAATTCCATAGGAGGCAGAATATCACAGGGCTCAAGAACTGAGTTTCTTCAGTTGGAAAAACCAGGCTTTGAAATGCAGCTCAACCATGCGCAAACCGCTTCACCTTTAAAGCCTTGCTTCTTGAAAGTTCGAAGGCCAGCAACACCATCATCACCTGGCGGCTTGTTAGAGCTACAGCATTTCTGGCCCCGTCACAAACCAACACACTGCGAAACCTCATTTTATCAAGACCCCCCCCCCCCACCCCGGTGATTAGCATGAACACCAAAGTGTGAAAAACACAACTTAAAGTCAATGATTTTTAATCTTGGAGTCTCATCAGAACGATCTGGGAATTATTAAAAACTACAGAGGCCAGCTGGGTGGCGCAGCGGTTAAGTTCACACAATCTGCTTCAGCAGCCCAGGTTTCACTGGTTCAGGTCCTGGGTGTGGACCCATGCACCGCTTGGCAAGCCATGCTGTGGCAGGCGTCCCACATATAAAGTAGAGGAAGATGGGCATAGATGTTAGCTCAGGGCCAGTCTTCCTCCAAAAAAAAAAAAAAAAACAAAGAAAAAAACCAACACAATAGTATTTCCTGGGCCTCATCACCAGAGGTTCTCATTATGATTCTTAGGCAGCAGCTACAACCCATATTATGGGATTATCAAGTGATTTTAATCACATAACTAGAATGGAGTCATCCATGTGCCTTGGATGAATATCAGCCCTTTCTCTCCCATAGGCTCTGTTAACGATTACGTGAGATAATGTTTACATCAGCATAGACAGTGTGCTCAAAAAGCGTTATTTATTTCTTTTTTCTCCTTCTCTTCCTATTCCTCTTTCTCCTTTATAATGCATAAGTCAAAGCAAGTCTTTCCCCTTGGAAATGTCAAAATTTTTTGCTATTTATTTATCCAACAATTTGTTTGAACAAATAAAATTTAATGAGTTCATGGGACATGTGTGGCCCTGTTCTATGCACTGGCAAAATGAGTGAATGCTCATATCCCAAAAATCCTATGAAGACAGGAATTTCCTTCTGTCTCCACTATACACCCAGCCCTGAGTCCCTGAATCCTAGGCCTGCTTTATTATAGGAAGTAAAACAAAGGTTGAAATATATATCCCCAAAAAATCAATAGGTGTATTGCAGTCAACTGTTGGGGAGGGGGAAAAAAATAAAACCCACACAAAAGCTTTTCCTTTGAATATCTAGAATAAAGACACAGTTTACTGATTTCTTTTTAATTTCTTAAATTTTGAAAATCTATTATTTCCCCCTGAAATATTTTTCTATTATAAATAATTACCTATCATTGAAATTATGATAGATAATGACATTGTTAAATTATCATATGCAAAAAAATAGTCTTCAAATCATTGAAGTAGGAAACCACAACAGCTGGAGACCTGTGGTCAGAGAAGCTATTGGCTGACCTTTCCCCTGTCTCTGCCCTGTGGATGTGAGCAACAGAACAGGAAAGATACAGGAAGCACTGCTTCGGGGCTATTCCAATCAAGGATTTATATTTTAATGTCTCCACGCTTTTGTCTGATCAGAGATTATTATTCACTGTTTCTAATTGCTCCATTTCTGGATCTGTTCATAAATACACATCATAAGAACATTTTCAAAAGATCTGTCACAGGATTGTCTCTATTTTTTTGTGCTTTTAAGTGTAAAAGCCCCCAAAAGAATTGTCAGCAACTCAAAATCGTGATTATGTAAATGAAAAACAAAAAAAAAAGTCCTGCTTTTAAACCAAAGAAAGACAAAGCTATTTAGAGCAAGGACCCTCCTCTCCCCACCAGGTACCCGTGCAGCCCTCCTTTTTCCTGCTCCATCCACGCACTCTCTTCCAAATTCTGGGGGACTGTCTCTCCTTAGCACACCAACTGGATTAATGGCCAATTGCCAATCTGTACACTCACCTTTATCATAAAACTCAAACTGTTCTCGATTTTCTGGCACTTGTGTCAGGCCATTGCATGTTTATTTCATCTTCTGCGGTTGAACATAAATTCTGGTTGGAAGATAAAGGAAAAAAGCCCTCCAGATATTACAATAAACACACACACACACACAGAGGCAGAAAAAATTTTCTATCTCCATTGAGCTTAACAATCAGCAGGGCCCAAATTACCTCTTATTAACATTTATTTTACAAAAGAGGCAGGGTATAATTTGGGGATAGATTCAGATTCAGAGAGGAGCTATAATCAGCCTCCTGAAGGGCTCTGCCTGAAGTACATGGCTGCTATTTTTTGTAATTATATTTCTCTGTCCTCAACCCCCTCCCCAGTCTGTAGAGTCTTTCACTCTGATTTCTGGTGCTTGAATTTCTCCCTCCCCCTTCATCCCCTTCTTTCTCTCCTCACAGGCCCCCCTTCTCTCCTTTTCTCTCTTTAGGCCTCTTTGAATAATGCAGGCTCTTTCAATAGCCCAGGCAGGCTTGAAGATTAGGAAGCCTGTGTGTGGAGATGGGGGCCGGCTGAATAGGAGCAGCAGGCCCTACCCCCTCTGGCAAACAAGGCCCTGGGAACCAGTCCAACTGCGGAGAGCATGTGCTGGGGGGGCTGAAGAGGCAAGCAGCAGGCTGGCCCATATGTCAGCCTGTGCCACAAAGACTCCTCTGCATATCTACCATGACAAACAGGATTACCGAAGACAATTAATCTGGCACGCTTTATCAAAATCAAGCGCTGACCCCCGACCTCTCCCCTCGGTGTGCGGCAGATGCCACGTTCCAATTCAATAGACCTTGAGTGTTCCCTTTTTCACTTCTGAAAAGAATCCAAGGCCTGAATAAGCCTGGCATGGACTAATTGCGACTACTGTGTGATGGTGACGGTCCCAATCAAATAGGACGAGTCTACCTTTTCTCCCACTTTTAATGGAGAGGCTGGCCATAGCTCCCCGTCTGCAGCAGAAAGAAAAAGAAATGCAGCCATTTCCTTTTATTCCTCTTGTTTGGTGCCTGCAGCTCGCTGGAGGTGGGAGGAAGGGACAGAGATTCAGGTAGCTGCTATTCTGATGCTTATTGTCTGAAATTTGGGAGTTTAGTTCTAGAGGGAGCAGGTCCTCCAATAGCTGAAGATCATAATGATTTTCATGAGTAGTTCATCCTTTTGTGGTACTTTATGTGAGAGATAATAAGGCAGCAGAAGAGTTGTGGGGCTTCTGGACATCAACAAAATCTCAAATCTTGACTCCATCTAGTCCATTCCTATCACTTAATCTAATTTATCTAAGTTTCCACATCTATACTTTTTTATGACCCTGAGAAGAGGAATCCTGGATTTGTTTCTCTTAAGAATATTCGTAAAACTGCTTAGAGTGACTCAGAAATGACAGCCCTTTGTAGAAAGGAAATCTTTGTCATTTTTCTTGAAGCTTTTAAAGTTTGAGAGACTAATGAGAGAAGGGAGGCCTTTGGCCATATCTCTTCTCAGTGGGAAGACGCTATGGGAGAATGTGGAAGTCAGAACTGAGCACCGTTGACATTGAGGCATCCTTTTTGTTACTCACAATTCTCTCTTATCCAGGAACCTGTCTGAACACTCTGAGTATGGAAGAACAGGAAGCGGGATAACTCATGTTGGTTGGTTCAAACTTGGTGACCCCTCGGTTAGACCTTAGAATAATTTCTCAGTTTTAATTTCAGATGTCTTTCTCTAAAAATAAATGAGAAGCTACTGCATGAAGGAATACAGCTTTTCTTAAAGCATCACACTCGGGACACTTGTGTCATGATCACCCAGAGAACTCATGAAAAGTGCAGATTGCTGGACTCCCTACCAGATCTAATGACTTTGATCCTCTTAGTGTGACCCTGTGTCTACCTTGTAGCCATATTCCTTCGGTGACTTTTGCGCACATTAATGTTAAATAAAAATCAAAATGGAGGCTGGGACTGCGCTTTGCCTTTGAGCCAATGGTGGACATCAGGCTCAGCAAAACTCACAACGACCCATTTCCTGAGAAATAGCCACTTAAACTGTAGAAGCTTGAACATTATTTCCTTGTCAACGTGACTCACTACCTTGTCGCCAATCATCCATGGCCTTAGTAACCCACTGACCCTAACAATGAGCATTAAGCTTTACGAACGTCCTTTTTTAGGCTTTATAAACCTTACTATGACTTTCCCGAGAGAAGCTTCTTACCACTTTCAGTTTTGAAGTCCTCCATTTACAAATGTTTGTTTCTGACTCAACAAAACACTCATATCAAATAAAGCTGTCTAAATTTTCTTTTGACGCTAATCTCTGAGAATTGAGTTTCAGTTGAAAGACAGATGGGGTGCCAGCTAGCAGACTTGGCTGTAGGTCTATTCTAACTTGACTAGTTCTGTGATCCTGTCTTAGGGCACAGTTGCTATATGATTTTCTTTCTGGGCCAGTCTGTGAAACTGAGTGGAAATTACCAAAGCTCAATTATTAAGAGCAGGCAGTGATTGTTTTGAGTGGTATATGAATAAAATCAGAGCGCTGAGAAGTAGTGCTTGTGTTACTCAACTTGAAGAAATCAAAGATGAAAAAACATACTATGAGGCATGAGTATGTTGGATACTAAAGCGAGTGGGGAAATTGTATTCACCTGAATTGTTGTGACCTTCAGTCCATCGGAGATTTCCAAAGTCAGAGTCACTTTCTACATCTGGCCCATTGTAGGCACTTGACTGGTGGGCATTAAACCTTGAAAAGTACAGGGACTCCACTGTCAAGAAAGCTCTCTGCTGACATCATTTCAACAAAGGATGGAGGAGCATGACTTTCTTTATGTGTGTCCTCTGTAGGGTTACATAGCATCCTTGCACTTGGGTATTGATTTTCCTTGAATAGAGAATTCTCCCCTAAAAATAGGAAAATATTATCTTACTGCATTTATACTGAAAATTACTTGCAATTAAGTTATTAGTTTAGGCATTTGCAAGGTCCAGGATCAGTAAGATTGACTCCAACTAATATTAAGCATCTAATATATGTCAGATTCTTATCACATAGAGAAGCATTTCCAGAAAAATGATGAATAAGTAAGGTAAAATAAGCACGGATGCTAAGAATACTATTACTTATTTTGCAAAGAAAAATTGGAACATTAGGTGACTTTTTTCCTATAAGGCTTCAGGAGGAAATAATATATATATGTCTATTTATTTTTGGTATCCAATAACAAGAAACATAAAACCAGATAGATAGATATTTGAGACCCAAGGGAAGATCTGAGGGTAATCCTAGAGGCACAAGGTTCTAAGACAGTAAAAATTTGGCCAGTAAATACTTAACTAGACAGTTTTGGCCTTTACAACTATTTCCCACTCCTCACTTTCCAGCTTTACTAAACAATCCTAGTATTTTAATAATAGAAGGAGACTCAACTCGCCTAGACCTGAGCGTATAAACATGGATGGAGGTGGACATGTGCTAGTCATTGACATGATCCTGGGCAAAGCTAATTTTGCAGGGCTGTGGGACTAAGATCAAATGAAGCCTGCCCTCACTTTCTGGGGATAAGTCGGGGATGGAATTTCAGGCTAGCAGAGCTCCAGATCTAAGGAATCACTATATGGTGTCAGTGATTGCTATAGGATTCCTGTCCTGGAAGAAATAATAACTTAATGTTGATAAACAGGAGGGGATTGTCCTTGGTAAGCCAGCTAGTGGAGCCACAGCTTGCTGGCGTCACTCCCACGCTCTCTCTTTAGTTCAAACTTCTCAGTTGGAGAAAAATGCAGGTGCTAATGCTGTCCCTCATTTACAAATCTACAATCCCACCCACGCTGTGTTTCATTTCTTTTGACTCTCTCAGCAGAGGATGCATCTGAGAATAAACCTAGACCCCTTGCAACATCCGGAAAACCTTCCAGTAACCCCCTACTTCCGGACCAATGGAAAATTATCCCTACCCCCACCCCCTTTATCTTCCTTCTTCTGAATCTTTATATGGTGAAACACCCCCAGGAACGCTGAGATCAACTGCTGCTGAGATAATTCACTGTCAAAAATATTGAGCACGCTTTCGTGGGATGGCAGTAGGCATGGTCTTTGCAAATGCGGCAGCACAAAAGCTGAGCCAGCCTATCAAGATTTGTTGGCAGGCTTCGCTTTTAACTTGTCATATTATATATTGCAGAAGTGCAATTCGGGATCAGTATAAATCAGCTTAGAGGACCCTGGGAAGCTGCGGGGACGGGTTGCATCAGCAGCACTTGGGCTAAACAGAAGGTGGCAGCATTTTAACATCATCAGGCTCCCGTACATATAGAACACTCACAGGTGCCATTGCCATGATCAGTGGGTCCTTTTCTAAATTCCTGATGGGCAGTTTACAGCTTCATGCTTATTGCAGCAAGGAAGCAGAACACAGAGTGATGAGAGGTGTATTCGGATAAGATAGCACTGGACATTTGAAGGCTCTATGGGGAAAATATACAGCACATGGGAAATCAAGGCTTGGGCTGAAAACATTTATAGTAGTGTCACAAATTTTCCTATTTTCCATTCTTAGTTAAAACTCCAGTGTTAAAGGTAAAGGAGACGTAAAAATTAAGCCTAGAAAGGGATAGGCAGTTTCAATTTTCTTTGCTTCCAAAAGAACTTTATGGAAGTGATTTATAACAGTGGGAAAACCTTGCACTGTGAGTCAGAAAATTATGGTCCATTATAGACTTCTGGAAAGGGTGTGAATCCTTAGGTCATAAGTAAAGGGAAAGAGCTCATGCTTCCTGTTAGGCTCCCCAAGTTAACTCCTAGCTCCACTACTGGCTAACTTAGGACCTAGGGCGAATCCCCAGCCTCAGTTTCTTCATTTTTGAACAGGGCATGTAAATGTACGTCTCTGATAGGGTTGTGATGGCTTGTGAGACCACATACAGAAATCACAGTGCCTGCTTCACACCAGGTGTTCCTTAAAAGTTATCTTTATGACCATTACTGTGCCTATTCTTATTGAGTTTCACTGTTTTCCAAAAATTTGCTGCATTATCTAATTTGATTCGTGCAGTCATTCTGAGAAGTAGGTGGGAAAGGAATTCTTATCTTCACTTTACAATTAGAGCTAGCGAGGGCAGGTTAAGTGACATGACATGTTTCAAACCTTGTCCCTTCTCTAGGACTCCATTTTCTCCTCTGGTAAATGAAGAAGTTGGACGGATGAAGGGAATTCTAAAGTTCTTTTCAGCTCTAACGTTTGCAACTCTGTCACTTAGGTTAACTTATAGCATACTGAGAGAGCCAGAGAGGAATTTAACTGCAATTTACCATTAATGGTAATTTGCTACAAGTAAAGCCAAAGCCTGTTTGTTATAGGCACACAGAGTTCTCCTGCTTTATGAGGAGTAAAGGCAATGTTGGAACACAGGGCTCCGGTAAAGCCCAGCCAACCACAGAAATCAACTCAAAGTGGGAGCACTTCACAAAAAATAACCCTGCTTAATTTGATACACGCCAGGCACTTGGCTGTATTTGGTAGTCAACTATAGTCCCTGTCCATTAGCTCTTTGTCTGTGAGCATGCTTCTCCTGAAATTAATCTGACCTAAATTTGTCATACATGTTCTAGAATGAACGTAATTATCAATACACTAAAAGAATCACCTTCCAGGGAGAACAAGCAAACATTACCAAATGTGACTCAACGAACACTCCTTGCTAAGAAGTGGGGTGTTTTATTTATGGCTGTTGTTTTGGTAAAATATCTGAAGTCTCACAGTTGCCTCATGTTCCTGACACATTTAGGATTTTTTTTGTGTGTGTAGTATTTTTATACAATTAAACCACACATGAGAATTCAAGCTTCCTCATGACCTCAGCTATCAAGATCGTTGTGAATATTTCATTCCATCACCCAGATGTGCTTTAATTGCCACATCTAATGCCCTGCCATAGCTGTATTTTACAGATTTAAATTAAACCTTTTGTTATAATGGCAAGATCTGCCAGAGTTCTCATAATCCAGATGTGAAAAAAAAATCTGTCACGTGAAGGTTGTCGAAATAGAAGATAGCGAAACAGGTTTGTGAGAAAAGTCCTTCTTTCTCAACAACACACCTATTTCTGACAACTATTTGAGCTGCCTCCCTTCCTCTCTTCGCAGTAGACCTTTGGCATTTAAGAGGGATATGCCCCAAGATTTCTGCAAATCCTCAAAGTCATAAATATTTTTATGACAGAATTCTTCAGGTCTTATCATGAATCGATGATGACTAATATGGCAGAGACATTTACTGGTTATCGACTATCATTGTAGCCCCTCCACATTTTTCAGTCACCTTAAAGTTAGAATGATGTGAATACATTATCTGGCTAATGGGCCATGAATGGAAGTGATGTGTTTCTCTTATGGGCTGGCCCACTTAAGAGCTACATCGAAACCCTCTGGGTCCCTGAGTCCCTGGAAATAGCTTCTTTGTGGAGCCAAAACCCCACAATAAACAGTGTGTGAGTGAAAAATAAACTTTTATGCTTGTTACTGCTTCAAAGCTAGCCTATCCTGATTAATTTAATAACCATAATAATAATAAACCATCCTCAACAACATTTCATAGTAAGCAGCACAAGGTCATAAGCCTGTTTCTGAGATCATTCCTCTACGTCTACTGACATCATTGCAGCTAAACAGTAAATCTTGGGATACCCAGGTCTCTAGCAGATCTAACTTAATGCATGGAGAAAAGTTGGGCAGTAAATCTCAACTCTATGCATGTTTTGCCAACTATGCAATTTAAACCAACTTTCTATCACACACCTCTCGGCTTCACTGAGAATCTCTAGTATAGGTTATCTGGAAGAATGTTACTTTAAACTGAGAATAAAGAGATAACCCAGAGAAGTAGGAAATTGGCAGTCAACAAAGATTATTCACTACTAAATGAGCTTTCTAAATCAGCCTTATAGTGCCCACGTAGTCAAAGGAATTATTCTGAATTTTTGTCAATTTAACTATTTCTTAGACTCCAACCAATGCCTATTTGTGCTTGGCTTGGAACGTATCTCTATCTGGAACATATGTGGAACATAATTCTAACCCAGATATAATCTAATGTTAGATGTCAAATGCATAGGATTATCTGTTCTCTAATTTTTTCCCATCCTATCAGCCAGGGTCCAATCAGGAGATAGAAACCATTCTTGTTATTAAGACATAAATAACTTAATGCAAGAATTGTTAACTGGGTATAAAGTGGCTTAATATATGAGTCAAAATATAAGAAAAGAATAGTAGATCTAATAGAAGTAGTATTTCAGGAATTAGTCTCCATCTCTAGGGCTAAGGAACAGAAGGAAGAGGTTGGCATTACTACGAGATGGAAGCTTAGAGAAGCCCATGGAGAGGAAACTCAGAGTTCTGAGGTGGTGGCATTGCCTGTCTTCTGCTGGTGCCTCTGAACTCAGAGGAAAGGCCGTAGGGCTGGGACCCAGACTTTCTCCCCTCTGAGGAGGAGGCACTGACCGGCTGGTGCTGCTAAGGGGCCAGGGTCTGTACTATGAGGCTGGTTCTTCAAGAGTTGTCAACAGTGCAGTCTTGATTGAGTTGCTATTACAGTCAGGAACTGCTGCTGTTGGAGTCAAGAAGCATTGCTTGGCTGACAGAGGAACAAGAAACAGGTGGGAAGGAAGCAGAGAGCCAGCAGGAAAGAAACATGATAGAGTGAGGTCCTTCTCCCTCCTCCCGCTATGTCGACACCGCCTCGTGCCTCCTACTGACGAAACTTAACAGGGAGCCAGATAGCCAAGGAGAAATAGGGTTTTAGAATCCCGTTCCTATTATAAAAAATCAGAGAATAGAAGGGTAGATTTGGTGCTGAGAAACCAAAACTAAATGTTGGCAGATATTTTTCTGTAGAATTTATTTCCTGATTTACTTTAGAAATAATTGTCTAAGTAATTTTAACAAATTAAGTGATTCTGACAATTACTTTTCCTTCCTCACCCATAGACTAGCTGAATTAAAATTTTTCTAAATTCTATATTTTAATTCAATTTTCTTTGTGCAGTAGAAATAGTACTAGCATTAGAAATAAGAAATCCTAGCCTAAGAATTAGAAAACCTGGGTCTTAGTCCTCCACTTACTATTTATGCGATCACTGGAAAATTATATAAGGTATCTGAGATTGAATTACCTCATGGGGATGTTGTTAGATTGTAAAAATAAAATATGACATAATTATTTCTCTTTGGTACTATGACAGCCATGAGAATACGTCTTGTAGACCTCAAGTACAGTTGTGCAGACACAACTACAGAGGCTATACTCTGAAATCCATCACAGAATTTGTACTGAAACCACATTTCCCATGGGTTGCTCCAAACTAAAGACTGTACGTGACCACAACACTAAGGTTAGCCTGTTCCTGGCAAACATGGTGTTCCTGTGACAGCCTACTTGGTTAGTCTCAAGGACTCTCCAACATCTTGATTGAGTTTTCCTTAGACTCGATGGCAGTCTACCACACTTCCACCCAGCCTTCCTTTTCTCTCTTCTTCACTTAAGATTAAACTTTTATAGCAGCCTGATGTTTCTCCTAAACTTCCTGCCTCCCTCTCCATTTGCTCTCACGGACTTTTCCTCTAATGAAGTCCTTGCTTGTCTAATCTCATCTTGGCATTTTTGTTGTAACATAGTTTGTACTTCTGAAAATGTGATCCAGAAACCAGCTGGGCCAGAACCACCTTGAGTTGCTGGGTGAAATTCTGCTCTTCAGATCCCCCAGGAAAGCCCATCAGTGGGATTTTCTGAGATTGGAAGAATTGTCTGTATTTTTAAGTAGTTCCCCAGGTTGTCATTGTTAATATTAAACTTTCAGCTCCACTGCTATACCAACATATCTGTCAATACTTTGTGATTTCACTTTCCTTTTTTCTTGCTTGTAGGGTTTCCGACAAGAAGTCCATGCAATTCTTATCCCTGACCCTCATTAAGTAGGGTGTTTTTTTCTCTCCTCTACCTTCCTTGTCTTTGGTTTTCTATAGTTTGAATATGATATGCTTAGGGTTGTGGGAATTGGTTGTTGTTGTTTAGTATTTATTCTGCTTGTTTTTTCCTAAACTTCCTGAATCTGTGGTTTGATGATGGTCAATACTTTCTGGAAAATCTTTGGCCATTGTTACTCCAAACATTTTTTCTGCTCCAATCTTTTCTTACCGTCCTTCTGATATTGTAATTTTGCATATGTTATACCTTTTGAAATTATCTCACAGTTCTTGGACATTCTGGTTTTTTGGCTTGTTTTTATTATTCTTTTTTCTGCGTTTCTGATTAGGAAGTTTCTCTTGACCAGACATCAAGCTCAGTGACTCTTTCTTCAACTATGTTGATCTACTGATGAGCCCATCAGAGAAACACTTCATTTCAATCACATCATTTTCTTTTTAATTCCTTTTTATGTTTTGAGGAAGATTAGCCCAGAGCTAACATTTGCTGCCAATCCTCCTCTTTTTGCTGAGGAAGACTGGTCCTGAGCTAACATCTGTACTCATCTTTCTCTATTTTATATGTGAGACACCTTCCACAGCATGGCTTGACAAGCAGTGCATAGGTGCACACCCGGGATCCGAACCCGGGAACCCCAGGCTGACAAAGCAGAACGTGTGAACTTAATCAATGTGCCACCAGGCCAGCCCCTCAATCACAGCATTTTTGATTTCTAGTGTTTCCTTTTTCTTAAAGCTTCCATCTCTCTGCTTACATTGCCCATCTGCTCTTGCACATTGACTACTTTTTTCATTAAAACCTTTAACATATTTATCATACTTATTTTAAATTTCCAGTCTGATAATTCCAAAGTCTGTGTCACATCTGAGTATGATGATTGCTTTATCTCTTCAGATTGTGTTTTTTCTTGCCTTTTGGCCTGTCTTGCAATGTCATGTCAACAGCCTGACGTGTTGTATCACACAATAGGAAACAGGTAACCAGACCTCAGTTTGGGGATTTATTAATCTGGGTAAGAGTTGTGCTGTGTTTAATGTCTTCTGTAGAAGCCAGAGGCTTCCAATTCCTATAATGTCCTTGTATTCTGTCTCCCCTCCTTAATTTGGGCTTCCATAAGTTCTCCTTCTCAGAGAGAGTCTATGTCTTACAGTTCTTTCTGCTGGAATATATTTTATTATACTGGACACCTGTTGGTGTGAGGGAAGGTATGGAATGGGGGTGTATTCTATAGTCTTATGATTGCATCTTTGTCTTTCTGTGGACCTGTGCCACAGGACCCTGATCTGCACAGATGTTTATATCCCTCTGCCTCCTACTCCCTTGCTTGGCTGCAGCATTTTCAATTATTTCCTTAAAGTCTTGACCTGTTGGCTCCATGTTTTTTTGTTTTGTTTTGTTTCATTTTGTTTCCCCTTTAGCTGATGTAGGAAGATTAGAGGGGCTGGAATGGAAGAAGTTTCCTTTCCCCCAGCTGGAATAAAGCTCTGGCAAAAGGCTTTCCCCTGGAGAATAGGCTTTTGTTATGTGGAAGGCTGTGGGTGCATTTCACAGTGTTTACTCTTCCCCTTTCCTTGCCAGAGCCACAAGGGGATCTTTCACGTATCTTCCTGCAGGTAAATTCCAGGCAATTGTTGACCAGCCCGGAAGACTGCAGTCCCTAGGAAGTTATAACACTAATTGCCTTCAACAATTCATCAAAATTATCATGTTCAGTGGTCTTACCAATTTATGGGTCCAGCAGCTCCTGCTGCTGGTAAGCAAATCTCAGCCATACTTCTGGATAGACACCTCTCTCCTTCTAGATATCAAGATAGGGGTTCTCTGGTGGGTCTAAGAAAAGTCATTGATTTTCTCTTTGTCCAGTTCTTTCTTGTTGTAAGGATGGAATGATGATTTCCAGCATCTTTGCATACTGGAGATGAAACCGGAAGTCATAGCCACATCTCTGGTTTCAAAAATCAACAAATATGCATTTAGTAGCTACAACATGAAAAATTACCGTAAGTGACAGAATAATGAACTAAGGATCTGTTTCAGGCTTCAACTTCACAGGAAATATGAGACACTCGTAACCCTCCAAGAGCTGAGATTATCCTATATCCTCAGGTCCAAATTGGGCTTTTCCTGCCAGCTCTCTGGTCTCATGACTTTGGAGTGTATAACATCACAACAAATCTTTGAGGTCAAGAGATCTGCTTAGTTTGAAACTCTAGAAAAGCTTCAGATCTGGGCTTCTTTATCTGAAGTGTAGCTTCTTCTAAAACTTTTCCCAACACTCTGTGTTAATCCTTGCTATAGCACTTATTATGTATACGTTTTTATCTTCCCACTAACCAGTAAAAACTCATTTTATTTATACTCGTATCTCCAGAATGTGGAAAATTCTATCAAATAGAAGCATCTCAATAAATATTTAATAAATAAGTAAATTCACGGTTATTAGTATCAGGAAGTTTCTATCTGTAAATTACTAAATATGGTTTGACCAAATCTCCTTGACTGGGAACCCTTTTTACTGAAAATACAGGAATAAGATAAGATAAATAAATATAAGACAAAAATAACAAGATAAATTATAGGTAAGAAGCCTCCATAATTGTCAACGTCAATATTAATTTAAAATTTGTGGTGTAAGAAATAATGGTAGTCAGTACCTACAGGCTAACTAGGCTTTTCTGTATAAGTAAAGGACTCTCCTTAATATCTTCGTCAAGATATTGATTATCAGCAATATTTGTTTTTTCTTCTTGGTGCTCGTATTTTGATCATGCATATCTTATTATTTGTCATTCAGTTATTAATTCTGTCATCAGTAATTTATTAAGCACAAGTTAATAATAGTTCTCTTCTAGTTGCTGGTGATAAAATAAGAAAAGCATATGATCTCTTGCTTTTAATTAACGATAACACTGTAGGTACAGGGAGGCTAGAAAAAGAAGAATCAGCTAAAATGGAAAAGGTATTGCAGGAAAAGCTTCATAGAAGCAGCGATGAGTTGACGTTTTGAAAAATGCAAATGTTATTGAAATAAAACATACCTACAGAAAAGTGCGCAAATGATACTCGCACAACTCAATGAATGTGTATAGCAAAGTGAAAACCAGTGTGACCGGCACACAGAGCAAAAATCAAGATAAGACTATGACGCAGAAAACTGCCCTTTGCAATTACTACCCTCCCCAAATTTACCATTTTCCTGATTTCTAATATCATAGGTTAGTTTTTACTGTTTTGAAACTTCATTTATATAAATGGACTTACTTAAATAGATTTATCTTTTGAGGTAAGTCCAGGCAGGTACAAGATAGAGAGAAAAGAGTGGGAAATTCCAAGCAAAGGACCCAATGTGAACAGAGGTGTTAGGGTCAAAAACCTGTATCATCCGTTGGTTGCATCCCATTTCTGTGCCTACTCTGGATCTCTCCCTACACCTGGAAGGCTGAGGGACTTATTCATAGCTAGCTCTCTGCTCCACCCACTCTCTCTTCCTCTCTGGAGATGTCTATCTTGCAAAGGAATTGACCTAATGAGCTTTTCCTCTCCTTCCTCTGTTTGCTTTCTATCTACAAATAATATCAGCATTTCCGTCTTGGTTTGTAAATTCCTATAGGGCAGGGGCTGCAGTTATTTGAACTAATTTTTTAAAAGTTTAATAAATTACAGGCCTAGGAAGGTGCTTTAAAATTAATAACATATATTCAATTATGTGACGGCTTCATACAGAAAAGTGTAAATGATGAACTAAGGTTATAGCAAACATCTCAATGTGATGTGTGTGTGTGTATTTGGCAAGAGTCATGGTTATGAAATATTCCAAAGTTATTTCTTAGAAATGTATAATAAGCCTTAATTTTTCTAAGGACATAACGTTTAGCCTTTCCTCCTTGTTTCAGTTATATCTACGGTACTTACATTTTTACTCAGGGCTCCATTTTTTCTCGTCTGACAGACACTTTTCCACAATATTTACTAGTCTCAGTGAATGCCAGAAGCAGTAGACCATCATGTACTCCAGGCTTTGCAAAGCACTTAAATTAGCCAGAAATGCTTTCCCTCTCTCTTCCTAAAGGAATTGGGTGATTTCAATGGATTTTCTGACCACTGATCTTGGCTGTGCAAAAATGTCTATTAAAAGGCCCGTATTGTTTCATAGGATGTTTGATTTAGCCAAGCAAATGGAGATCATACTTATCCCACTTTCAAATGGCCAGCTCAAGGAAAGGGGGGAGTTGATGTTTATTATGATGTCTTGGTTCAGCATCTAAGTCTGAATCCAGCACTGTGGTGTATCACGGTATCACCGCTGTGATTTAGTTATCTGCACGTTAAAGAGCTATTTAGGGGTGACAATAAATGTTCTCATGAAAGTAATCATGATGATAATTAATGTTTGTTGAGTGCCTGCATAGTTCGGGCTGTGTTCTAATTGCCTTGTCAATTCATTTAACATTTTTGACAACCCTGTGAGGTGGGTACTATTATCATCATAACCATTTTGCACATGAAGAATCTGAGATACAGAAACACTAACTTGCTGGCTTTTAAGTGGTAGAATTGGGACTCAAACCCAGGCAGTCTGACTCTTAAGCCTGTGCTGTTAACAATGAGGCCACGATCAATGTGTAGGATTGGAGACTACTGCCAGAGGCCATATTAAATTTTTTAAAAATCAGATTTATCCTGAAGTAAATGCTATCCACGAGTAAGTTTATACTGAGCTGCTATCATGTATCCCTACTATACCAATAGAAGGGATGCTCCTGGAAATTTGAGAACAAGGCAAGGAGGCCAAGCCTCCAGTGCTAAATTTGGTGTAAAAGAATAAACTATGGGGGCCAGCCTGGTGATGCAGCAGTTAAGTTTGCACGTTCCACTTCAGCGGCCTGGGGTT